>NC_089911.1:16476846-16644575 GCF_040182565.1 Anser cygnoides
CCACCTGGGGTGCAGTGCAGTGAGTCCAGAGAGTGCACTGTCACCACTGGGGATGCAGTGCAGTGAGTCCAGAGAGTGCACTGGCACCAGTGGGGATGCAGTGCAGTGAGTCCAGAGAGTGCACTGGCACCACTGGGGATGCAGTGCAGTGACTCCAGAGAGTGCACTGGCACCACTGGGGATGCACTGCAGTGAGTCCAGAGAGTGCACTGGCACCACTGGGGATGCAGTGCAGTGAGTCCAGAGAGTGCACTGGCATCATAGGAGATGCAGTGCAGTGAATCCAGAGAGTGCACTGGCAACATTAGGGATGCATTGCATTGAGTCCAGAGAGTGCACTGGCACCACTGGCGATGCACTGCAGTGAGTCCAGAGAGTGCACTGGCACCACTGGGGATGCAGAGCAGTAACTCCAGAGAGTGCACTGGCACCACTGGGGATGCAGTGCAGTGAGTCCAGAGAGTGCACTGGCACCACTGGGGATGCAGTGCAGTGACTCCAGAGAGTGCACTGGCACCACCTGGGGTGCAGTGCAGTGAGTCCAGAGAGTGCACTGGCACCACTGGGGATGCAGTGCAGTGAGTCCAGAGAGTGCACTGGCACCAGTGGGGATGCAGTGCAGTGAATCCAGAGAGTGCACTGGCAACATTGGGGATGCATTGCATTGAGTCCAGAGAGTGCACTGGCACCACTGGCGATGCACTGCAGTGAGTCCAGAGAGTGCACTGGCACCACTGGGGATGCACTGCAGTGAGTCCAGAGAGTGCACTGGCACCACTGGGGATGCAGTGCAGTGAGTCCAGAGAGTGCACTGGCATCATAGGAGATGCAGTGCAGTGAATCCAGAGGGTGAACTGGCAACATTAGGGATGCATTGCATTGAGTCCAGAGAGTGCACTGGCACCACTGGCGATGCAGTGCAGTGAGTCCAGAGAGTGCACTGGCACCACTGGGGATGCACTGCAGTGAGTCCAGAGAGTGCACTGGCGCCACTGGGGATGCAGTGCAGTGAGTCCAGAGATTACACTGGCACCACTGGGGATGCACTGCAGTGAGTCCAGAGAGTGCACTGGCACCACTGGTGATGCAGTGCAGTGAGTCCAGAGAGTGCACTGTCACCACTCTGGATGCAGAGCAGTAACTCCAGAGAGTGCACTGGCACCACTGGGGATGCAGTGCAGTGAGTCCAGAGAGTGCACTGGCACCACTGGGGATGCACTGCAGTGAGTCCAGAGAGTGCACTGGCACCACTGGGGATGCACTGCAGTGAGTCCAGAGAGTGCACTGGCACCACTGGGGATGCAGTGCAGTGAGTCCAGAGAGTGCACTGGCACCACTGGGGATGCACTGCAGTGAGTCCAGAGAGTGCACTGGCACCACCTGGGGTGCCGTGCAGTGACTCCAGAGAGTGCACTGTCACCACTGGGGATGCACTGCAGTGAGTCCAGAGAGTGCACTGGCACCAGTGGCGATGCACTGCAGTGAGTCCAGAGAGTGCACTGGCACCACTGGGGATGCACTGCAGTGAGTCCAGAGAGTGCACTGGCACCACTGGGGATGCAGCGCAGTGAGTGCAGAGAGTGCACTGGCACCACTGGGGATGCACTGCAGTGAGTCCAGAGAGTGCACTGGCACCACTGAGGATGCAGTGCAGTGAGTCCAGAGAGTGCACTGGCACCATTGGGGATGAAGTGCAGTGAGTCCAGAGAGTGCACTGTCACCACTGGGGATGCAGTGCAGTGAGTCCAGAGAGTGCACTGGCACCACTGGGGATGCACTGCAGTGACTCCAGAGAGTGCACTGGCACCACTGGGGATGCACTGCAGTGAGTCCAGAGAGTGCACTGTCACCACTGGGGATGCAGTGCAGTGAGTCCAGAGAGTGCACTGGCACCACTGGGGATGCAGTGCAGTGACTCCAGAGAGTGCACTGGCACCACTGGCGATGCAGTGCAGTGAATCCAGAGAGTGCACTGGCACCTTGGGAATGCAGTGCAGTAAGTCCAGAGAGTGCACTGGCAACACTAGGGATGCAGTGCAGTGAGTCCAGAGAGTGCACTGGCACCACTCGGGATGTACCCCGGTGAGTCCAGAGATTGCACTGGCACCACTGGGGATGCACTGCAGTGACTATAGAGACTGCACTGGCACTACTTAAAATGCAGTGCAGTGAGTCCAGAGAGTGCACTGGCACCACTGGGGATGCAGCGCAGTGAGTCCACAGAGTGCACTGTCACCAATCTGGATGCAGAGCAGTAACTCCAGAGAGTGCACTGGCACAACTGGGGATGCAGTGCAGTGAGTCCAGAGAGTGCACTGGCACCACTGGGGATGCACTGCAGTGAGTCCAGAGACTGCACTGGCACTACTTAAAATGCAGTGCAGTGAGTCCAGAGAGTGCACTGGCACCACTGGGGATGCAGCGCAGTGACTCCAGAGAGTGCACTGGCACCACTGGGGATGCAGTGCAGTGACTCCAGAGAGTGCACTGGCACCACTGGAGATGCACTGCAGTGAGTCCAGAGAGTGCACTGGCACCACCTGGGGTGCCGTGCAGTGAGTCCAGAGAGTGCACTGTCACCACTGGGGATGCAGTGCAGTGAGTCCAGAGAGTGCACTGGCAGCAGTGGGGATGCAGTGCAGTGAGTCCAGAGAGTGCACTGGCACCACTGGGGATGCAGTGCAGTGAGTCCAGAGATTACACTGGCACCACTGGGGATGCACTGCAGTGACTCCAGAGAGTGCACTGGCACCACTGGGGATGCAGTGCAGTGAGTCCAGAGAGTGCACTAGCAGCAGTGGGGATGCAGTGCAGTGAGTCCAGAGAGTTCACTGGCACCACTGGGGATGCACTGCAGTGAGTCCAGAGAGCGCACTGGCACCACTGGGGATGCAGTGCAGTGACTCCAGAGAGTGCACTGGCACCACTGGGGATGCACTGCAGTGAGTCCAGAGAGTGCACTGGCACCACTGGAGATGCACTGCAGTGAGTCCAGAGAGTGCACTGGCACCACCTGGGGTGCAGTGCAGTGAGTCCAGAGAGTGCACTGGCACCACTGGGGATGCAGTGCAGTGAGTCCAGAGAGTGCACTGGCACCAGTGGGGATACAGTGCACTGAATCCAGAGAGTGCACTGGCAACATTAGGGATGCATTGCATTGAGTCCAGAGAGTGCACTGGCACCACTGGCGATGCACTGCAGTGAGTCCAGAGAGTGCACTGGCACCACTGGGGATGCAGTGCAGTGAGTCCAGAGAGTGCACTGGCACCACTGGGGATGCAGTGCAGTGAGTCCAGAGAGTGCACTGGCATCATAGGAGATGCAGTGCAGTGAATCCAGAGGGTGAACTGGCAACATTAGGGATGCATTGCATTGAGTCCAGAGAGTGCACTGGCACCACTGGCGATGCAGTGCAGTGAGTCCAGAGAGTGCACTGGCACCACTGGGGATGCACTGCAGTGAGTCCAGAGAGTGCACTGGCACCACTGGGTATGCAGTGCAGTGAGTCCAGAGATTACACTGGCACCACTGGGGATGCACTGCAGTGACTCCAGAGAGTGCACTGGCACCACTGGGGATGCAGTGCAGTGAGTCCACAGAGTGCACTGTCACCACTCTGGATGCAGAGCAGTAACTCCAGAGAGTGCACTGGCACCTTGGGAATGCAGTGCAGTGAGTCCAGAGAGTGTACTGGCAACACTAGGGATGCATTGCAGTGAGTCCAGAGAGTGCACTGGCACTGCTCGTAGTGCACTGCATTGAGTCCATAGAGTGCACTGGCACCACTGGCGATGCACTGCAGTGAGTCCAGAGAGTGCTCTGTCACCACTGGTGATGCAGCGCAGTGAGTCCAGAGAGTGCACTGGCACCACTGGGGATGCAGTGCAGTGAGTCCAGAGAGTGCACTGGCACCACTGGGGATGCAGTGCAGTGAGTCCAGAGAGTGCACTGGCACCACTGGGGATGCAGCGCAGTGAGTGCAGAGAGTGCACTGGCACTACTGGGGATGCAGTGCAGTGAGTCCAGAGAGTGCACTGGCACCACTGGGGATGCAGTGCAGTGAGTCCAGAGAGTGCACTGGCACCACTGGTGATGCAGCGCAGTGAGTCCGGAGAGTGCACTGGCACCACTGGGGATGCAGCGCAGTGAGTGCAGAGAGTGCACTGGCACTACTGGGGATGCAGTGCAGTGAGTCCAGAGAGTGCACTGGCACCACTGGGGATGCAGTGCAGTGAGTCCAGAGAGTGCACTGGCACCACTGGGGATGCAGGGCAGTGAGTCCAGAGAGTGCACTGGCACCACTGGGGATGCAGTGCAGTGAATCCAGAGAGTGCACTGGCACCACTGGGGATGCACTGCAGTGACTCAATAGAGTGCACTGGCACCTCAGGGGATGCAGTGCAGTGAGTCCAGAGAGTGCACTGGCACCACTGGGGATGCAGTGCAGTGAGTCCACAGAGTGCACTGTCACCAATCTGGATGCAGAGCAGTAACTCCAGAGAGTGCACTGGCACAACTGGGGATGCAGTGCAGTGAGTCCAGAGAGTGCACTGGCACCACTGGGGATGCACTGCAGTGAGTCCAGAGACTGCACTGGCACTACTTAAAATGCAGTGCAGTGAGTCCAGAGAGTGCACTGGCACCACTGGGGATGCACTGCAGTGAGTCCAGAGAGTGCACTGGCACCACCTGGGGTGCCGTGCAGTGAGTCCAGAGAGTGCACTGTCACCACTGGGGATGCAGTGCAGTGAGTCCAGAGAGTGCACTGGCAGCAGTGGGGATGCAGTGCAGTGAGTCCAGAGAGTGCACTGGCACCACTGGGGATGCAGTGCAGTGAGTCCAGAGAGTGCACTGGCAGCAGTGGGGATGCAGTGCAGTGAGTCCAGAGAGTGCACTGGCACCACTGGGGATGCAGTGCAGTGAGTCCAGAGAGTGCACTGGCACCACTGGGGATGCACTGCAGTGAGTCCAGAGAGCGCACTGGCACCACTGGGGATGCAGTGCAGTGACTCCAGAGAGTGCACTGGCACCACTGGGGATGCACTGCAGTGAGTCCAGAGAGTGCACTGGCACCACTGGAGATGCACTGCAGTGAGTCCAGAGAGTGCACTGGCACCACCTGGGGTGCAGTGCAGTGAGTCCAGAGAGTGCACTGGCACCACTGGGGATGCAGTGCAGTGAGTCCAGAGAGTGCACTGGCACCAGTGGGGATGCAGTGCAGTGAATCCAGAGAGTGCACTGGCAACATTAGGGATGCATTGCATTGAGTCCAGAGAGTGCACTGGCACCACTGGCGATGCACTGCAGTGAGTCCAGAGAGTGCACTGGCACCACTGGGGATGCAGTGCAGTGAGTCCAGAGAGTGCACTGGCACCACTGGGGATGCAGTGCAGTGAGTCCAGAGAGTGCACTGGCACCACTGGGGATGCAGTGCAGTGAGTCCAGAGAGTGCACTGGCATCATAGGAGATGCAGTGCAGTGAATCCAGAGGGTGAACTGGCAACATTAGGGATGCATTGCATTGAGTCCAGAGAGTGCACTGGCACCACTGGCGATGCAGTGCAGTGAGTCCAGAGAGTGCACTGGCACCACTGGGGATGCACTGCAGTGAGTCCAGAGAGTGCACTGGCACCACTGGGGATGCAGTGCAGTGAGTCCAGAGGTTACACTGGCACCACTGGGGATGCACTGCAGTGACTCCAGAGAGTGCACTGGCACCACTGGGGATGCAGTGCAGTGAGTCCACAGAGTGCACTGTCACCACTCTGGATGCAGAGCAGTAACTCCAGAGAGTGCACTGGCACCTTGGGAATGCAGTGTAGTGAGTCCAGAGAGTGTACTGGCAACACTAGGGATGCATTGCAGTGAGTCCAGAGAGTGCACTGGCACTGCTCGTAATGCACTGCATTGAGTCCATAGAGTGCACTGGCACCACTGGCGATGCACTGCATTGAGTCCAGAGAGTGCTCTGTCACCACTGGTGATGCAGCGCAGTGACTCCAGAGAGTGCACTGGCACCACTGGGGATGCAGTGCAGTGAGTCCAGAGAGTGCACTGGCACCACTGCGGATGCAGTGCAGTGAGTCCGGAGAGTGCACTGGCACCACTGGGGATGCACTGCAGTGAGTCCAGAGAGTGCACTGGCACTACTGGGGATGCAGTGCAGTGAGTCCAGAGAGTGCACTGGCACCACTGGGGATGCAGGGCAGTGAGTCCAGAGAGTGCACTGGCACCACTGGGGATGCAGGGCAGTGAGTCCAGAGAGTGCACTGGCACCACTGGGGATGCAGTGCAGTGAATCCAGAGAGTGCACTGGCACCACTGGGGATGCACTGCAGTGACTCAATAGAGTGCACTGGCACCTCAGGGGATGCAGTGCAGTGAGTCCAGAGAGTGCACTGGCACCACTGGGGATGCAGTGCAGTGAGTCCACGGAGTGCACTGGCACCACTGGGGATGCAGTGCAGTGAGTCCAGAGAGTGCACTGGCACAACTGGGGATGCAGTGCAGTGAGTCCAGAGAGTGCACTGGCACCACTGGGGATGCACTGCAGTGAGTCCAGAGACTGCACTGGCACTACTTAAATGCAGTGCAGTGAGTCCAGAGAGTGCACTGGCACCACTGGGGATGCAGCGCAGTGACTCCAGAGAGTGCACTGGCACCACTGGGGATGCAGTGCAGTGACTCCAGAGAGTGCACTGGCACCACTGGAGATGCACTGCAGTGAGTCCAGAGAGTGCACTGGCACCACCTGGGGTGCCGTGCAGTGAGTCCAGAGAGTGCAGTGTCACCACTGGGGATGCAGTGCAGTGAGTCCAGAGAGTGCACTGGCAGCAGTGGGGATGCAGTGCAGTGAGTCCAGAGAGTGCACTGGCACCACTGGGGATGCAGTGCAGTGAGTCCAGAGAGTGCACTGGCACCACTGGGGATGCACTGCAGTGAGTCCACAGAGTGCACTGTCACCACTCTGGATGCAGAGCAGTAACTCCAGAGAGTGCACTGGCACCACTGGGGATGCAGTGCAGTGAGTCCAGAGAGTGCACTGGCACCACTGGGGATGCACTGCAGTGAGTCCAGAGAGCGCACTGGCACCACTGGGGATGCAGTGCAGTGACTCCAGAGAGTGCACTGGCACCACTGGGGATGCACTGCAGTGAGTCCAGAGAGTGCACTGGCACCACTGGAGATGCACTGCAGTGAGTCCAGAGAGTGCACTGGCACCACCTGGGGTGCAGTGCAGTGAGTCCAGAGAGTGCACTGGCACCACTGGGGATGCAGTGCAGTGAGTCCAGAGAGTGCACTGGCACCAGTGGGGATGCAGTGCAGTGAATCCAGAGAGTGCACTGGCAACATTAGGGATGCATTGCATTGAGTCCAGAGAGTGCACTGGCACCACTGGCGATGCACTGCAGTGAGTCCAGAGAGTGCACTGGCACCACTGGGGATGCAGTGCAGTGAGTCCAGAGAGTGCACTGGCACCACTGGGGATGCAGTGCAGTGAGTCCAGAGAGTGCACTGGCATCATAGGAGATGCAGTGCAGTGAATCCAGAGGGTGAACTGGCAACATTAGGGATGCATTGCATTGAGTCCAGAGAGTGCACTGGCACCACTGGCGATGCAGTGCAGTGAGTCCAGAGAGTGCACTGGCACCACTGGGGATGCACTGCAGTGAGTCCAGAGAGTGCACTGGCACCACTGGGGATGCAGTGCAGTGAGTCCACAGAGTGCACTGTCACCACTCTGGATGCAGAGCAGTAACTCCAGAGAGTGCACTGGCACCTTGGGAATGCAGTGCAGTGAGTCCAGAGAGTGTACTGGCAACACTAGGGATGCATTGCAGTGAGTCCAGAGAGTGCACTGGCACTGCTCGTAATGCACTGCATTGAGTCCATAGAGTGCTCTGTCACCACTGGGGATGCAGCGCAGTGACTCCAGAGAGTGCACTGGCACCACTGGGGATGCAGTGCAGTGAGTCCAGAGAGTGCACTGGCACCACTGCGGATGCAGTGCAGTGAGTCCGGAGAGTGCACTGGCACCACTGGGGATGCACTGCAGTGAGTCCAGAGAGTGCACTGGCACTACTGGGGATGCAGTGCAGTGAGTCCAGAGAGTGCACTGGCACCACTGGGGATGCAGTGCAGTGAGTCCAGAGAGTGCACTGGCACCACTGGGGATGCAGGGCAGTGAGTCCAGAGAGTGCACTGGCACCATTGGGGATGCAGTGCAGTGAATCCAGAGAGTGCACTGGCACCACTGGGGATGCACTGCAGTGACTCAATAGAGTGCACTGGCACCTCAGGGGATGCAGTGCAGTGAGTCCAGAGAGTGCACTGGCACCACTGGGGATGCAGTGCAGTGAGTCCACAGAGTGCACTGTCACCAATCTGGATGCAGAGCAGTAACTCCAGAGAGTGCACTGGCACAACTGGGGATGCAGTGCAGTGAGTCCAGAGAGTGCACTGGCACCACTGGGGATGCACTGCAGTGAGTCCAGAGACTGCACTGGCACTACTTAAAATGCAGTGCAGTGAGTCCAGAGAGTGCACTGGCACCACTGGGGATGCAGCGCAGTGACTCCAGAGAGTGCACTGGCACCACTGGGGATGCAGTGCAGTGACTCCAGAGAGTGCACTGGCACCACTGGAGATGCACTGCAGTGAGTCCAGAGAGTGCACTGGCACCACCTGGGGTGCCGTGCAGTGAGTCCAGAGAGTGCACTGTCACCACTGGGGATGCAGTGCAGTGAGTCCAGAGAGTGCACTGGCAGCAGTGGGGATGCAGTGCAGTGAGTCCAGAGAGTGCACTGGCACCACTGGGGATGCAGTGCAGTGAGCCCAGAGATTACACTGGCACCACTGGGGATGCACTGCAGTGACTCCAGAGAGTGCACTGGCACCACTGGGGATGCAGTGCAGTGAGTCCACAGAGTGCACTGTCACCACTCTGGATGCAGAGCAGTAACTCCAGAGAGTGCACTGGCACCACTGGGGATGCAGTGCAGTGAGTCCAGAGAGTGCACTGGCACCACTGGGGATGCACTGCAGTGAGTCCAGAGAGCGCACTGGCACCACTGGGGATGCAGTGCAGTGACTCCAGAGAGTGCACTGGCACCACTGGGGATGCACTGCAGTGAGTCCAGAGAGTGCACTGGCACCACTGGAGATGCACTGCAGTGAGTCCAGAGAGTGCACTGGCACCACCTGGGGTGCAGTGCAGTGAGTCCAGAGAGTGCACTGGCACCACTGGGGATGCAGTGCAGTGAGTCCAGAGAGTGCACTGGCACCACTGGGGATGCAGTGCAGTGAATCCAGAGAGTGCACTGGCAACATTAGGGATGCATTGCATTGAGTCCAGAGAGTGCACTGGCACCACTGGCGATGCACTGCAGTGAGTCCAGAGAGTGCACTGGCACCACTGGGGATGCACTGCAGTGAGTCCAGAGAGTGCACTGGCACCACTGGGGATGCAGTGCAGTGAGTCCAGAGAGTGCACTGGCACCACTGGGGATGCAGTGCAGTGAGTCCAGAGAGTGCACTGGCATCATAGGAGATGCAGTGCAGTGAATCCAGAGGGTGAACTCGCAACATTAGGGATGCATTGCATTGAGTCCAGAGAGTGCACTGGCACCACTGGCGATGCAGTGCAGTGAGTCCAGAGAGTGCACTGGCACCACTGGGGATGCACTGCAGTGAGTCCAGAGAGTGCACTGGCACCACTGGGGATGCAGTGCAGTGAGTCCAGAGATTACACTGGCACCACTGTGGATGCACTGGAGTGACTCCAGAGAGTGCACTGGCACCACTGGGGATGCAGTGCAGTGAGTCCACAGAGTGCACTGTCACCACTCTGGATGCAGAGCAGTAACTCCAGAGAGTGCACTGGCACCACTGGGGATGCACAGCAGTGAGTCCAGAGAGTGCACTGGCACCACTGGGGATGCAGTGCAGTGACTCCAGAGAGTGCACTGGCACCACTGGGGATGCACTGCAGTCAGTCCAGAGAGTGCACTGGCACCACTGGGGATGCACTGCAGTGAGTCCAGAGAGTGCACTGGCACCACCTGGGGTGCAGTGCAGTGAGTCCAGAGAGTGCACTGTCACCACTGGGGATGCAGTGCAGTGAGTCCAGAGAGTGCACTGGCACCAGTGGGGATGCAGTGCAGTGAATCCAGAGAGTGCACTGGCAACATTAGGGATGCATTGCATTGAGTCCAGAGAGTGCACTGGCACCACTGGCGATGCACTGCAGTGAGTCCAGAGAGTGCACTGGCACCACTGGGGATGCACTGCAGTGAGTCCAGAGAGTGCACTGGCACCACTGGGGATGCAGTGCAGTGAGTCCAAAGAGTGCACTGGCACCACAGGGAATGCAGTGCAGTGAGTCCAGAGAGTGCACTGGCACCACTGGGGATGTACAGCAGTGAGTCCGCAGAGTGCACTGGCACCACTGGGGATGCACTGCAGTGAGTCCAGAGAGTGCCCTGGCACCACAGGGGATGCACTGCAGTGAGTCCAGAGAGTGCACTGGCACCACTGGGGATGCAGTGCAGTGAGTCCAGAGAGTGCACTGGCACCACTGGGGATGCAGTGCAGTGAGTGCAGGGAGTGCACAGGCACCACTGGGGATGCAGGGCAGTGACTCCAGAGAGTGCACTGGCACCACTGGGGATGTAGTGCAGTGAGCCCATAGAGTGCACTGGCACCACTGGGGATGCACTGCAGTGAGTCCAGAGAGTGCACTGGCACCACTGGGGATGCAGCGCAGTGACTCCAGAGAGTGCACTGGCACCACTGGGGATGCACTGCAGTGAGTCCAGAGAGTGCACTGGAACCACTGGGGATGTACAGCACTGAATCCGCAGAGTGCACTGGCACCACTGGGGATGCACTGCAGTGAGTCCAGAGAGTGCACTGGCACCACTGCGGATGCACTGCAGTGAGTCCAGAGAGTGCACTGGCACCACAGGGAATGCAGTGCAGTGAGTCCAGAGAGTGCACTGGCACCACTGGGGATGTACAGCAGTGAGTCCAGAGAGTGCACTGGCACCACTGGGGATGCACTGCAGTGAGTCCAGAGAGTGCCCTGGCACCACTGGGGATGCACTGCAGTGAGTCCATAGAGTGCACTATCACCACTGGGGATGCAGTGCAGTGAGTCCAGAGAGTGCACTGGCACCACTGGCGATGCACTGCAGTGAGTCCAGAGAGTGCACTGGCACCACTGGGGATGCAGCGCAGTGACTCCAGAGAGTGCACTGGCACCACTGGGGATGCACTGCAGTGAGTCCAGAGAGTGCACTGGAACCACTGGGGATGTACAGCACTGAATCCGCAGAGTGCACTGGCACCACTGGGGATGCACTGCAGTGAGTCCAGAGAGTGCCCTGGCACCACTGGGGATGCACTGCAGTGAGTCCAGAGAGTGCACTGGAACCACTGGGGATGTACAGCACTGAATCCGCAGAGTGCACTGGCACCACTGGGGATGCACTGCAGTGAGTCCAGAGAGTGCACTGGCACCACTGCGGATGCACTGCAGTGAGTCCAGAGAGTGCACTGGCACCACAGGGAATGCAGTGCAGTGAGTCCAGAGAGTGCACTGGCACCACTGGGGATGTACAGCAGTGAGTCCGCAGAGTGCACTGGCACCACTGGGGATGCACTGCAGTGAGTCCAGAGAGTGCCCTGGCACCACAGGGGATGCACTGCAGTGAGTCCAGAGAGTGCACTGGCACCACTGGGGATGCAGTGCAGTGAGTCCAGAGAGTGCACTGGCACCACTGGCGATGCACTGCAGTGAGTCCAGAGAGTGCACTGGCACCACTGGGGATGCACTGCACTGAGTCCAGAGAGTGCAGTGGCACCACTGGCGATGCACTGCAGTGAGTCCAGAGAGTGCTCTGTCACCACTGGGGATGCAGCGCTGTGACTCCAGAGAGTGCACTGGCACCACTGGGGATGCAGTGCAGTGAGTCCAGAGAGTGCACTGGCACCACTGGGGATGCAATGCAGTGAGTCCAGAGAGTGCAATGGCACCACTGGGGATGCACGGCAGTGAGTCCAGAGAGTGCACTGGCACCACTGGGGATGCAGTGCAGTGAGTCCAGAGAGTGCACTGGCTCCACTGGGGATGCAGTGCAGTGAGTCCAGAGAGTGCACTGGCACCACTGGGGATGCACTGCAGTGAATCCAGAGAGTGCACTGGCACCACTGAGGATGCAGTGCAGTGAGCCAATAGAGTGCACTGGCACCACTGGGGATGCAGTGCAGTGAGTCCAGAGAGTGCACTGGCACCACTGGGGATGCAGTGCAGTGAGTCCAGAGAGTGCACTGGCTCCACTGGGGATGCAGTGCAGTGAGTCCAGAGAGTGCACTGCCACCACAGGGGATGCATTGCAGTGAGTCCAGAGAGTGCACTGGCACCAGTGGCGATGCACTGCAGTGAGTGCAGAGAGTGCACTGGAACCACTGGGGATGCACTGCAGTGAATCCAGAGAGTGCACTGGCACACTGGGGATGCAGTGCAGTGAGTCCAGAGAGTGCACTGGCACCACAGGGAATGCAGTGAAGTGAGTCCATAGAGTGCACTGGCACCACTGGGGATGCAGTGCAGTGAGTTCAGAGAGTGCACTGGCACCACTGGGGATGCAGTGCAATGAATCCAGAGAGTGCACTGGCACCACTGGGGATGCAGTGCAGTGAGTACAGAGAGTACACTGGCACCACTGAGGATGCACTGCAGTGAGTCCAGAGAGTGCACTGGCACCACTGGGGATGCAGCGCAGTGACTCCAGAGAGTGCACTGGCACCACTAGGGATGCACTGCAGTGAGTCCAGAGAGTGCACTGGAACCACTGGGGATGTACAGCAGTGAGTCCGCAGAGTGCACTGGCACCATTGGGGATGCACTGCAGTGAGTCCAGAGAGTGCACTGGCACCACTGGAGATGCACTGCAGTGAGTCCAGAGAGTGCACTGGCACCACCTGGGGTGCCGTGCAGTGAGTCCAGAGAGTGCACTGGCACCACTGGGGATGCAGTGCAGTGAGTCCAGAGAGTGCACTGGCACCACTGGGGATGCAGAGCAGTGACTCCAGAGAGTGCACTGGCACCACTGGGGATGTAGTGCAGTGAGCCCATAGAGTGCACTGGCACCACTGAGGATGCACTGCAGTGAGTCCAGAGAGTGCACTGGCACCACTGGGGATGCACTGCAGTGAGTCCAGAGAGTGCACTGGAACCACTGGGGATGCACAGCAGTGAGTCCGCAGAGTGCACTGGCACCACTGGCGATGCACTGCAGTGACTCCAGAGAGTGCACTGGCACCACAGGGAATGCAGTGCAGTGAGTCCAGAGAGTGCACTGGCACCACTGGGGATGTACAGCAGTGAGTCCGCAGAGTTCACTGGCACCACTGGGGATGCACTGCAGTGAGTCCAGAGAGTGCACTGGCACCACTGGTGATGCAGTGCAGTGAGTCCAGAGAGTGCACTGGCACCACTGGGGATGCAGTGCAGTGAGTCCAGAGAGTGCACTTGCACCACTGCGGATGCAATGCAGTGAGTCCAGAGAGTGCACTGTCACCACTGGGGATGCAGTGCAGTGAATCCATAGAGTGCACTGGCACCACTGGGGATGCACTGCAGTGAGTCCAGAGAGTGCTCTGTCACCACTGGTGATGCAGCGCAGTGACTCCAGAGAGTGCACTGGCACCACTGGGGATGCAGTGCAGTGAGTCCAGAGAGTGCACTGGCACCACTGGGGATGCAGTGCAGTGAGTCCAGAGAGTGCACTGGCACCACTGGGGATGCAGCGCAGTGAGTGCAGAGAGTGCACTGGCACTACTGGGGATGCAGTGCAGTGAGTCCAGAGAGTGCACTGGCACCACTGGGGATGCAGTGCAGTGCGTCCAGAGAGTGCACTGGCACCACTGGAGATGCAGGGCAGTGAGTCCAGAGAGTGCACTGGCACCACTGGGGATGCAGTGCAGTGACTCCAGAGAGTGCACTGGCACCACTGGGGATGCACTGCAGTGAGTCCAGAGAGTGCACTGGCACCACTGGGGATGCACTGCAGTGAGTCCAGAGAGTGCACTGGCACCACTGGAGATGCACTGCAGTGAGTCCAGAGAGTGCACTGGCACCACCTGGGGTGCCGTGCAGTGAGTCCAGAGAGTGCACTGGCACCACTGGGGATGCACTGCAGTGAGTCCAGAGAGTGCACTGGCACCAGTGGGGATGCAGTGCAGTGAATCCAGAGAGTGCACTGGCACCACTGGGGATGCAGTGCAGTGAGTCCAGAGAGTGCACTGGCACCACTGGGGATGCAGCGCAGTGAGTGCAGGGAATGCACTGGCACTACTGGGGATTCAGTGCAGTGAGTCCAGAGAGTGCACTGGCACCACTGGGGATGCAGTGCAGTGAGTCCAGAGAGTGCACTGGCACCACTGGGGATGCAGGGCAGTGAGTCCAGAGAGTGCACTGGCACCACTGGGGATGCACTGCAGTGAGTCCAGAGAGTGCACTGGCACCAGTGGGGATGCAGTGCAGTGAATCCAGAGAGTGTACTGGCACCACTGGGGATGCACTGCAGTGAGTCCAGAGAGTGCACTGGCACCACTGGGGATGCAGTGCAGTGAATCCAGAGAGTGCACTGGCACCACTGGGGATGCACTGCAGTGACTCAATAGAGTGCACTGGCACCTCAGGGGATGCACTGCAGTGAGTCCAGAGAGTGCACTGGCACCACTGGGGATGCAGTGCAGTGAGTCCAGAGAGTGCACTGGCACCACTGGGGATGCACTGCAGTGAGTCCAGAGAGTGCTCTGTCACCACTGGTGATGCAGCGCAGTGACTCCAGAGAGTGCACTGGCACCACTGGGGATGCAGTGCAGTGAGTCCAGAGAGTGCACTGGCACCACTGCGGATGCAGTGCAGTGAGTCCGGAGAGTGCACTGGCACCACTGGGGATGCACTGCAGTGAGTCCAGAGAGTGCACTGGCACTACTGGGGATGCAGTGCAGTGAGTCCAGAGAGTGCACTGGCACCACTGGGGATGCAGTGCAGTGAGTCCAGAGAGTGCACTGGCACCACTGGGGATGCAGTGCAGTGAGTCCAGAGAGTGCACTGGCACCACTGGGGATGCAGTGCAGTGAATCCAGAGAGTGCACTGGCACCACTGGGGATGCACTGCAGTGACTCAATAGAGTGCACTGGCACCTCAGGGGATGCAGTGCAGTGAGTCCAGAGAGTGCACTGGCACCACTGGGGATGCAGTGCAGTGAGTCCACAGAGTGCACTGTCACCAATCTGGATGCAGAGCAGTAACTCCAGAGAGTGCACTGGCACAACTGGGGATGCAGTGCAGTGAGTCCAGAGAGTGCACTGGCACCACTGGGGATGCACTGCAGTGAGTCCAGAGACTGCACTGGCACTACTTAAAATGCAGTGCAGTGAGTCCAGAGAGTGCACTGGCACCACTGGGGATGCAGCGCAGTGACTCCAGAGAGTGCACTGGCACCACTGGGGATGCAGTGCAGTGACTCCAGAGAGTGCACTGGCACCACTGGAGATGCACTGCAGTGAGTCCAGAGAGTGCACTGGCACCACCTGGGGTGCCGTGCAGTGAGTCCAGAGAGTGCACTGTCACCACTGGGGATGCAGTGCAGTGAGTCCAGAGAGTGCACTGGCAGCAGTGGGGATGCAGTGCAGTGAGTCCAGAGAGTGCACTGGCACCACTGGGGATGCAGTGCAGTGAGTCCAGAGATTACACTGGCACCACTGGGGATGCACTGCAGTGACTCCAGAGAGTGCACTGGCACCACTGGGGATGCAGTGCAGTGAGTCCACAGAGTGCACTGTCACCACTCTGGATGCAGAGCAGTAACTCCAGAGAGTGCACTGGCACCACTGGGGATGCAGTGCAGTGAGTCCAGAGAGTGCACTGGCACCACTGGGGATGCACTGCAGTGAGTCCAGAGAGCGCACTGGCACCACTGGGGATGCAGTGCAGTGACTCCAGAGAGTGCACTGGCACCACTGGGGATGCACTGCAGTGAGTCCAGAGAGTGCACTGGCACCACTGGGGATGCAGTGCAGTGAGTCCAGAGAGTGCACTGGCACCACTGGAGATGCACTGCAGTGAGTCCAGAGAGTGCACTGGCACCACCTGGGGTGCAGTGCAGTGAGTCCAGAGAGTGCACTGGCACCACTGGGGATGCAGTGCAGTGAGTCCAGAGAGTGCACTGGCACCAGTGGGGATGCAGTGCAGTGAATCCAGAGAGTGCACTGGCAACATTAGGGATGCATTGCATTGAGTCCAGAGAGTGCACTGGCACCACTGGCGATGCACTGCAGTGAGTCCAGAGAGTGCACTGGCACCACTGGGGATGCAGTGCAGTGAGTCCAGAGAGTGCACTGGCACCACTGGGGATGCAGTGCAGTGAGTCCAGAGAGTGCACTGGCATCATAGGAGATGCAGTGCAGTGAATCCAGAGGGTGAACTGGCAACATTAGGGATGCATTGCATTGAGTCCAGAGAGTGCACTGGCACCACTGGCGATGCAGTGCAGTGAGTCCAGAGAGTGCACTGGCACCACTGGGGATGCACTGCAGTGAGTCCAGAGAGTGCACTGGCACCACTGGGGATGCAGTGCAGTGAGTCCAGAGATTACACTGGCACCACTGTGGATGCACTGGAGTGACTCCAGAGAGTGCACTGGCACCACTGGGGATGCAGTGCAGTGAGTCCACAGAGTGCACTGTCACCACTCTGGATGCAGAGCAGTAACTCCAGAGAGTGCACTGGCACCACTGGGGATGCACTGCAGTGAGTCCAGAGAGTGCACTGGCACCACTGGGGATGCAGTGCAGTGACTCCAGAGAGTGCACTGGCACCACTGGGGATGCACTGCAGTGAGTCCAGAGAGTGCACTGGCACCACTGGGGATGCACTGCAGTGAGTCCAGAGATTGCACTGGCACCACCTGGGGTGCAGTGCAGTGAGTCCAGAGAGTGCACTGTCACCACTGGGGATGCAGTGCAGTGAGTCCAGAGAGTGCACTGGCACCAGTGGGGATGCAGTGCAGTGAATCCAGAGAGTGCACTGGCAACATTAGGGATGCATTGCATTGAGTCCAGAGAGTGCACTGGCACCACTGGCGATGCACTGCAGTGAGTCCAGAGAGTGCACTGGCACCACTGGGGATGCACTGCAGTGAGTCCAGAGAGTGCACTGGCACCACTGGGGATGCAGTGCAGTGAGTCCAAAGAGTGCACTGGCACCACAGGGAATGCAGTGCAGTGAGTCCAGAGAGTGCACTGGCACCACTGGGGATGTACAGCAGTGAGTCCGCAGAGTGCACTGGCACCACTGGGGATGCACTGCAGTGAGTCCAGAGAGTGCCCTGGCACCACAGGGGATGCACTGCAGTGAGTCCAGAGAGTGCACTGGCACCACTGGGGATGCAGTGCAGTGAGTCCAGAGAGTGCACTGGCACCACTGGGGATGCAGTGCAGTGAGTGCAGGGAGTGCACTGGCACCACTGGGGATGCAGTGCAGTGACTCCAGAGAGTGCACTGGCACCACTGGGGATGTAGTGCAGTGAGCCCATAGAGTGCACTGGCACCACTGAGGATGCACTGCAGTGAGTCCAGAGAGTGCACTGGCACCACTGGGGATGCAGCGCAGTGACTCCAGAGAGTGCACTGGCACCACTGGGGATGCACTGCAGTGAGTCCAGAGAGTGCACTGGAACCACTGGGGATGTACAGCACTGAATCCGCAGAGTGCACTGGCACCACTGAGGATGCACTGCAGTGAGTCCAGAGAGTGCACTGGCACCACTGCGGATGCACTGCAGTGAGTCCAGAGAGTGCACTGGCACCACAGGGAATGCAGTGCAGTGAGTCCAGAGAGTGCACTGGCACCACTGGGGATGTACAGCAGTGAGTCCAGAGAGTGCACTGGCACCACTGGGGATGCACTGCAGTGAGTCCAGAGAGTGCCCTGGCACCACAGGGGATGCACTGCAGTGAGTCCAGAGAGTGCACTGGCACCACTGGGGATGCACTGCACTGAGTCCAGAGAGTGCACTGGCACCACTGGCGATGCACTGCAGTGAGTCCAGAGAGTGCACTGGCACCACTGGGGATGCACTGCACTGAGTCCAGAGAGTGCACTGGCACCACTGGGGATGCAGCGCAGTGACTCCAGAGAGTGCACTGGCACCACTGGGGATGCACTGCAGTGAGTCCAGAGAGTGCACTGGAACCACTGGGGATGTACAGCACTGAATCCGCAGAGTGCACTGGCACCACTGGGGATGCACTGCAATGAGTCCAGAGAGTGCACTGGCACCACTGCGGATGCACTGCAGTGAGTCCAGAGAGTGCACTGGCACCACAGGGAATGCAGTGCAGTGAGTCCAGAGAGTGCACTGGCACCACTGGGGATGTACAGCAGTGAGTCCAGAGAGTGCACTGGCACCACTGGGGATGCACTGCAGTGAGTCCAGAGAGTGCCCTGGCACCACAGGGGATGCACTGCAGTGAGTCCAGAGAGTGCACTGGCACCACTGGGGATGCAGTGCAGTGAGTCCAGAGAGTGCACTGGCACCACTGGCGATGCACTGCAGTGAGTCCAGAGAGTGCACTGGCACCACTGGGGATGCACTGCACTGAGTCCAGAGAGTGCACTGGCACCACTGGCGATGCACTGCAGTGAGTCCAGAGAGTGCTCTGTCACCACTGGGGATGCAGCGCTGTGACTCCAGAGAGTGCACTGGCACCACTGGGGATGCAGTGCAGTGAGTCCAGAGAGTGCACTGGCACCACTGGGGATGCAATGCAGTGTGTCCAGAGAGTGCAATGGCACCACTGGGGATGTACAGCAGTGAGTCCGCAGAGTTCACTGGCACCACTGGGGATGCACTGCAGTGAGTCCAGAGAGTGCACTGGCACCACTGGGGATGCAGTGCAGTGAGTCCAGAGAGTGCACTGGCACCACTGGGGATGCACTGCAGTGAATCCAGAGAGTGCACTGGCACCACTGAGGATGCAGTGCAGTGAGCCAATAGAGTGCACTGGCACCACTGGGGATGCAGTGCAGTGAGTCCAGAGAGTGCACTGGCACCACTGGGGATGCAGTGCAGTGAGTCCAGAGAGTGCACTGGCTCCACTGGGGATGCAGTGCAGTGAGTCCAGAGAGTGCACTGCCACCACAGGGGATGCATTGCAGTGAGTCCAGAGAGTGCACTGGCACCAGTGGCGATGCACTGCAGTGAGTCCAGAGAGTGCACTGGAACCACTGGGGATGCACTGCAGTGAATCCAGAGAGTGCACTGGCACACTGGGGATGCAGTGCAGTGAGTCCAGAGAGTGCACTGGCACCACAGGGAATGCAGTGAAGTGAGTCCAGAGAGTGCACTGGCACCACTGGGGATGCAGTGCAGTGAGTTCAGAGAGTGCACTTGCACCACTGGGGATGCAGTGCAATGAATCCAGAGAGTGCACTGGCACCACTGGGGATGCAGTGCAGTGAGTACAGAGAGTACACTGGCACCACTGAGGATGCACTGCAGTGAGTCCAGAGAGTGCACTGGCACCACTGGGGATGCAGCGCAGTGACTCCAGAGAGTGCACTGGCACCACTGGGGATGCACTGCAGTGAGTCCAGAGAGTGCACTGGAACCACTGGGGATGTACAGCAGTGAGTCCGCAGAGTGCACTGGCACCATTGGGGATGCACTGCAGTGAGTCCAGAGAGTGCACTGGCACCACTGGAGATGCACTGCAGTGAGTCCAGAGAGTGCACTGGCACCACTGGGGATGCAGTGCAGTGAGTGCAGGGAGTGCACTGGCACCACTGGGGATGCAGTGCAGTGAGTCCAGAGAGTGCACTGGCACCACTGGGGATGCACTGCAGTGAGTCCAGAGAGTGCACTGGAACCACTGGGGATGCACAGCAGTGAGTCCGCAGAGTGCACTGGCACCACTGGGGATGAACTGCAGTGAGTCCAGAGAGTGCACTGGCACCACTGGCGATGCACTGCAGTGACTCCAGAGAGTGCACTGGCACCACAGGGAATGCAGTGCAGTGAGTCCAGAGAGTGCACTGGCACCACTGGGGATGTACAGCAGTGAGTCCGCAGAGTTCACTGGCACCACTGGGGATGCACTGCAGTGAGTCCAGAGAGTGCACTGGCACCACTGGGGATGCAGTGCAGTGAGTCCAGAGAGTGCACTGGCACCACTGGGGATGCAGTGCAGTGAGTCCAGAGAGTGCACTTGCACCACTGCGGATGCAATGCAGTGAGTCCAGAGAGTGCACTGTCACCACTGGGGATGCAGTGCAGTGAATCCATAGAGTGCACTGGCACCACTGGGGATGCACTGCAGTGAGTCCAGAGAGTGCTCTGTCACCACTGGTGATGCAGCGCAGTGACTCCAGAGAGTGCACTGGCACCACTGGGGATGCAGTGCAGTGAGTCCAGAGAGTGCACTGGCACCACTGGGGATGCAGTGCAGTGAGTCCAGAGAGTGCACTGGCACCACTGGGGATGCAGCGCAGTGAGTGCAGAGAGTGCACTGGCACTACTGGGGATGCAGTGCAGTGAGTCCAGAGAGTGCACTGGCACCACTGGGGATGCAGTGCAGTGAGTCCAGAGAGTGCACTGGCACCACTGGAGATGCAGGGCAGTGAGTCCAGAGAGTGCACTGGCACCACTGGGGATGCACTGCAGTGAGTCCAGAGAGTGCACTGGCACCACTGGGGATGCAGTGCAGTGAATCCAGAGAGTGCACTGGCACCACTGGGGATGCACTGCAGTGACTCAATAGAGTGCACTGGCACCTCTGGGGATGCACTGCAGTGAGTCCAGAGAGTGCACTGGCACCACTGGGGATGCAGTGCAGTGAATCCAGAGAGTGCACTGGCACCACTGGGGATGCACTGCAGTGAGTCCAGAGAGTGCACTGGCACCACTGGGGATGCAGTGCAGTGACTCCAGAGAGTGCACTGGCACCACTGGGGATGCACTGCAGTGAGTCCAGAGAGTGCACTGGCACCACTGGGGATGCACTGCAGTGAGTCCAGAGAGTGCACTGGCACCACTGGAGATGCACTGCAGTGAGTCCAGAGAGTGCACTGGCACCACCTGGGGTGCCGTGCAGTGAGTCCAGAGAGTGCACTGTCACCACTGGGGATGCAGTGCAGTGAGTCCAGAGAGTGCACTGGCACCAGTGGGGATGCAGTGCAGTGAATCCAGAGAGTGCACTGGCACCACTGGGGATGCAGTGCAGTGAGTCCAGAGAGTGCACTGGCACCACTGGGGATGCAGCGCAGTGAGTCCAGAGAGTGCACTGGCACCACTGGGGATGCAGTGCAGTGAGTCCAGAGAGTGCACTGGCACCACTGGGGATGCAGGGCAGTGAGTCCAGAGAGTGCACTGGCACGACTGGGGATGCAGTGCAGTGAGTCCAGAGAGTGCACTGGCACCAGTGGGGATGCAGTGCAGTGAATCCAGAGAGTGTACTGGCACCACTGGGGATGCACTGCAGTGAGTCCAGAGAGTGCACTGGCACCACTGGGGATGCAGTGCAGTGAATCCAGAGAGTGCACTGGCACCACTGGGGATGCACTGCAGTGACTCAATAGAGTGCACTGGCACCTCAGGGGATGCACTGCAGTGAGTCCAGAGAGTGCACTGGCACCACTGGGGATGCAGTGCAGTGACTCCAGAGAGTGCACTGGCACCACTGGGGATGCACTGCAGTGAGTCCAGAGAGTGCACTGGCACCACTGGGGATGCAGTGCAGTGACTCCAGAGAGTGCACTGGCACCACTGGGGATGCACTGCAGTGAGTCCAGAGAGTGCACTGGCACCACTGGGGATGCACTGCAGTGAGTCCAGAGAGTGCACTGGCACCACCTGGGGTGCCGTGCAGTGAGTCCATAGAGTGCACTGTCACCACTAGGGATGCAGTGCAGTGAGTCCAGAGAGTGCACTGGCACCAGTGGGGATGCAGTGCAGTGAATCCAGAGAGTGCACTGGCAACATTAAGGATGGATTGCATTGAGTCCAGAGAGTGCACTGGCACCACTGGCGATGCACTGCAGCGAGTCCAGAGAGTGCACTGGCACCACTGGGGATGCACTGCAATGAGTCCAGAGAGTGCACTGGCACCACTGCGGATGCACTGCAGTGAGTCCAGAGAGTGCACTGGCACCACAGGGAATGCAGTGCAGTGAGTCCAGAGAGTGCACTGGCACCACTGGGGATGTACAGCAGTGAGTCCGCAGAGTGCACTGGCACCACTGGGGATGCACTGCAGTGAGTCCAGAGAGTGCCCTGGCACCACAGGGGATGCACTGCAGTGAGTCCAGAGAGTGCACTGGCACCACTGGGGATGCAGTGCAGTGAGTCCAGAGAGTGCACTGGCACCACTGGCGATGCACTGCAGTGAGTCCAGAGAGTGCACTGGCACCACTGGGGATGCACTGCACTGAGTCCAGAGAGTGCACTGGCACCACTGGCGATGCACTGCAGTGAGTCCAGAGAGTGCTCTGTCACCACTGGGGATGCAGCGCTGTGACTCCAGAGAGTGCACTGGCACCACTGGGGATGCAGTGCAGTGAATCCAGAGGGTGAACTGGCAACATTAGGGATGCATTGCATTGAGTCCAGAGAGTGCACTGGCACCACTGGGGATGCACTGCAGTGAGTCCAGAGAGTGCACTGGCACCACTGGGGATGCAGTGCAGTGAGTCCAGAGATTACACTGGCACCACTGGGGATGCACTGCAGTGACTCCAGACAGTGCACTGGCACCACTGGGGATGCAGTGCAGTGAGTCCACAGAGTGCACTGTCACCACTCTGGATGCAGAGCAGTAACTCCAGAGAGTGCACTGGCACCACTGGGGATGCAGTGCAGTGAATCCAGAGAGTGCACTGGCACCACTGAGGATTCAGTGCAGTGAGTCCAGAGAATGCACTGGCACCACTGGGGATGCAGTGCAGTGAGTCCAGAGAGTGCACTGGCACCACTGGGGATGCACTGCAGTGAGTCCAGAGAGTGCACTGGCACCACTGGGGATGCAGTGCAGTGACTCCAGAGAGTGCACTGCCACCACTGGGGATGCACTGCAGTGAGTCCAGAGAGTGCACTGGCACCACTGGCGATGCAGCGCAGTGAGTCCAGAGAGTGCACTGGCACCACTCGGGATGTACCCCGGTGAGTCCAGAGATTGCACTGGCACCACTGAAGATGCACTGTAGTGACTATAGAGACTGCACTGGCACTACTTAAAATGCAGTGCAGTGAGTCCAGAGAGTGCACTGGCACCACTGGGGATGCAGCGCAGTGACTCCAGAGAGTGCACTGGCACCACTGGGGATGCAGTGCAGTGAGTCCAGAGAGTGCACTGGAACCACTGGGGATGTACTGCAGTGAGTCTGCAGAGTGCACTGGCACCACTGGGGATGCACTGCAGTGAGTCCAGAGAGTGCACTGGCACCACTGCGGATGCACTGCAGTGAGTCCAGAGAGTGCACTGGCACCACTGGGGATGCACTTCAGTGAGTCCAGAGAGTGCACTGGCACCACTGCGGATGCACTGCAGTGAGTCCAGAGAGTGCACTGGCACCACAGGGAGTGCAGTGCAGTGAGTCCAGAGAGTGCACTGTCACCACTGGGGATGCAGTGCAGTGAGTCCAGAGAGTGCACTGGCACCACTGGGAATGCATTGCAGTGAGTCCATAGAGTGCACTGGCACCACTGGGAATGCATTGCAGTGAGTCCAGAGAGTGCACTGGCAACACTAGCGATGCATTGCATTGAGTCCAGAGAGTGCACTGCCACCACTGGCGATGCACGGCAGTGAGTTCAGAGAGTGCACTAGCACCACTGGGGATGCAGTGCAATGAATGCAGAGAGTGCACTGGCACCACTGGGGATGCACTGCAGTGAGTCCAGAGGGTGCACTGGCACCACTGGTTATGCAGTGCAGTGAGCCCATAGAGTGCATGGGCACCACTGGGGATGCACTGCAGTGAGTCCAGAGAGTGCACTGGCACCACTCGGGATGTACCCCGGTGAGTCCAGAGATTGCACTGGCACCACTGGGGATGCACTGCAGTGACTATAGAGACTGCACTGGCACTACTTATAATGCAGTGCAGTGAGTCCAGAGAGTGCACTGGCACCACTGGGGATGCAGCGCAGTGACTCCAGAGAGTGCACTGGCACCACTGGGGATGCAGTGCAGTGAGTCCAGAGAGTGCACTGGAACCACTGGGGATGTACTGCAGTGAGTCTGCAGAGTGCACTGGCACCACTGGGGATGCACTGCAGTGAGTCCAGAGAGTGCACTGGCACCACTGGGGATGCAGTGCAGTGAGTCCAGAGAGTGCACTGGCACCACTGCGGATGCACTGCAGTGAGTCCAGAGAGTGCACTGGCACCACAGGGAATGCAGTGCAGTGAGTCCAGAGAGTGCACTGGCACCACTGGGGATGCAGTGCAGTGAGTCCAGAGAGTGCACTGGCACCACAGGGGATGCAGTGCAGTGAGTCCAGAGAGTGCACTGGCAACACCAGCGATGCACTGCAGTGAGTCCAGAGAGTGCACTGGAACCACTGGGGATGCAGTGCATTGAGTCCAGAGAGTGCACTGGCACCACTGGGGATGCACTGCAGTGAGTCCAGAGAGTGCACTGGCACCACTGCGGATGTACTGCAGTGAGTCCAGAGAGTGCACTGGCACCACTGGGGATGCACTGCAGTGAGTCCAGAGAGTGCACTGGCACCACTGGTGATGCAGTGCAATGAATCCAGAGAGTGCACTGGCACCACTGGGGATGCAGTGCAGTGAGTCCAGAGAGTGCACTGGCACCACTGGGGATGCAGTGCAGTGAGTCCAGAGAGTGCACTGGCACCTTGGGGATGCAGTGCAGTGAGTCCAGAGAGTGCACTGGCACCACTGGGGATGTAGTGCAGTGAGCCCATAGAGTGCACTGGCACCACTGAGGATGCACTGCAGTGAGTCCAGAGAGTGCACTGGCACCACTGGGGATGCAGCGCAGTGACTCCAGAGAGTGCACTGGCACCACTGGGGATGCACTGCAGTGAGTCCAGAGAGTGCACTGGAACCACTGGGGATGTACAGCAGTGAGTCCGCAGAGTGCACTGGCACCACTGGGGATGCACTGCAGTGAGTCCAGAGAGTGCACTGGCACCACTGCGGATGTACTGCAGTGAGTCCAGAGAGTGCACTGGCACCACTGCTGATGCACTGCAGTGAGTCCAGAGAGTGCACTGGCACCACAGGGAATGCAGTGCAGTGAGTCCAGAGAGTGCACTGGCACCACTGGGGATGTACAGCAGTGAGTCCGCAGAGTGCACTGGCACCACTGGGGATGCAGTGCAGTGAGTCCAGAGAGTGCACTGGCACCAGTGGCGATGCACTGCAGTGAGTCCAGAGAGTGCACTGGCACCACTGGGGATGCAGTGCAGTGAGTCCAGAGAGTGCACTGGCACCACTGGGGATGCAGTGCAGTGAGTCCAGAGACTGCACTGGCACCACTGGGGATGCAGTGCAGTGAGTCCAGAGACTGCACTGGCACCACTGGGGATGCACTGCAGTGACTCCAGAGAGTGCACTGGCAGCACTGCGGATGCACTGCAGTGAATCCAGAGAGTGCACTGGCACCGCTGAGGATGCAGTGCAGTGAGCCAATAGAGTGCACTGGCACCACTGGGGATGCACTGCAGTGAGTCCAGAGAGTGCACTGGCACCACTGGGGATGCACTGCAGTGACTCCAGAGAGTGCACTGGCACCACTGGGGATGCAGTGCAGTGAGTCCAGAGAGTGCACTGGCACCACTGGGGATTCAGTGCAGTGAGTCCAGAGACTGCACTGGCACCATTGGGGATGCACTGCAGTGAGTCCAGAGACTGCACTGGCACCACTGGGGATGCACTGCAGTGACTCCAGAGAGTGCACTGGCACCACTGGGGATGCACAGCAGTTAATCCAGAGAGTGCACTGGCACCACTGGGGATGCACTGCAGTGAGTCCAGAGAGTGCACTGGCACCACTGGGGATGCACTGCAGTGAATCCAGAGCGTGCACTGGCGCCACTGGGGATGCAGTGCAGTGAGTCCAGAGAGTGCACTGGCACCAGTGGGGATGCAGTGCAGTGACTCCAGAGAGTGCACTGGCACCACTGGGGATGCACTGCAGTGAGTCCAGAGAGTGCACTGGCACCACTGGGAATGCAGTGCAGTGAGTCCAGAGAGTGCACTGGCACCACAGGTGATGCAGTGCAGTGAGTCCAGAGAGTGCACTGACAACACTAGGGATGCATTGCACTGAGTCCAGAGAGTGCACTGGCGCCACTAGGGATGCACTGCAGTGAGTCCAGAGAGTGCACTGGCACCACTGGGGATGCAGTGCAATGAATCCAGAGAGTGCACTGGCACCACTGGGGATGCAGTGCAGTGAGTCCAGAGAGTGCACTGGCACCACTGGGGATGCACTGCAGTGAGTCCAGAGAGTGCACTGGCACCACTGGGGATGCACTGCAGTGAGTCCATAGAGTGAACTGGCACCACTGGGGATGCAGTGCAGTGAGTCCAGAGAGTGCACTGGCACCACTGGGGATGCAGTGCAGTGAGTCCAGAGACTGCACTGGCACCACTGGGGATGCACTGCAGTGACTCCAGAGAGTGCACTGGCACCACTGCGGATGCAGTGCAGTGAATCCAGAGAGTGCACTGGCACCACTGAGGATGCACTGCAGTGAGTCCAGAGAGTGCACTGGCACCACTGGGGATGCACTGCAGTGAGTCCAGAGAGTTCACTGGCACCACTGGGGATGCAGTGCAGTGACTCCAGAGAGTGCACTGGCACCACTGGGGATGCACTGCAGTGAGTCCAGAGAGTGCACTGGCACCACTGCGGATGCAGTGCAGTGAGTCCAGAGAGTTCACTGGCACCACTTGGGATGCAGTGCAGTGAGTCCACAGAGTGCACTGGCACCACTGCGGATGCACTGCAGTGAGTCCAGAGAGTGCACTGGCACCACAGGGAATGCAGTGCAGTGAGTCCAGAGAGTGCACTGGCACCACTGGGGATGCACTGCAGTGAGTCCAGAGAGTGCACTGGCACCACTAGGGATGCAGTGCAGTGACTCGAGGGGGTGCACTGGCACCACTGGGGATGCAGTGCAGTGAGTCCAGAGAGTGCACTGGCACCACTGGCGATGCACTGCAGTGAGTACAGAGAGTGCACTGGCACCACAGGTGATGCAGTGCAGTTACTCCAGAGAGTGCACTGCCACCACTGGGGATGCACTGCAGTGAGTCCAGAGAGTGCACTGGCACCACTGGCGATGCAGCGCAGTGAGTCCAGACAGTGCACTGGCACCACTCGGGATGTACCCCGGTGAGTCCAGAGATTGCACTGGCACCACTGGGGATGCACTGCAGTGAGTCCAGAGAGTGCACTGGCACTACTTAAAATGCCGTGCAGTGAGTCCAGAGAGTGCACTGGCACCACTGGGGATGCAGCGCAGTGACTCCAGAGAGTGCACTGGCACCACTGGGGATGCAGTGCAGTGAGTCCAGAGAGTGCACTGGAACCACTGGGGATGTACTGCAGTGAGTCTGCAGAGTGCACTGGCACCACTGGGGATGCACTGCAGTGAGTCCAGAGAGTGCACTGGCACCACTGAAGATGCACTGCAGTGAGTCCAGAGATTGCACTGGCACCACTGAAGATGCACTGTAGTGACTATAGAGAGTGCACTGGCACTACTTAAAATGCAGTGCAGTGAGTCCAGAGAGTGCACTGGCACCACTGGGGATGCAGCGCAGTGACTCCAGAGAGTGCACTGGCACCACTGGGGATGCAGTGCAGTGAGTCCAGAGAGTGCACTGGAACCACTGGGGATGTACTGCAGTGAGTCTGCAGAGTGCACTGGCACCACTGGGGATGCACTGCAGTGAGTCCAGAGAGTGCACTGGCACCACTGCGGATGCACTGCAGTGAGTCCAGAGAGTGCACTGGCACCACTGGGGATGCACTTCAGTGAGTCCAGAGAGTGCACTGGCACCACTGCGGATGCACTGCAGTGAGTCCAGAGAGTGCACTGGCACCACAGGGAGTGCAGTGCAGTGAGTCCAGAGAGTGCACTGTCACCACTGGGGATGAAGTGCAGTGAGTCCAGAGAGTGCACTGGCACCACTGGGAATGCATTGCAGTGAGTCCATAGAGTGCACTGGCACCACTGGGAATGCATTGCAGTGAGTCCAGAGAGTGCACTGGCAACACTAGCGATGCATTGCATTGAGTCCAGAGAGTGCACTGCCACCACTGGCGATGCACGGCAGTGAGTTCAGAGAGTGCACTAGCACCACTGGGGATGCAGTGCAATGAATGCAGAGAGTGCACTGGCACCACTGGGGATGCACTGCAGTGAGTCCAGAGGGTGCACTGGCACCACTGGTTATGCAGTGCAGTGAGCCCATAGAGTGCATGGGCACCACTGGGGATGCACTGCAGTGAGTCCAGAGAGTGCACTGGCACCACTCGGGATGTACCCCGGTGAGTCCAGAGATTGCACTGGCACCACTGGGGATGCACTGCAGTGACTATAGAGACTGCACTGGCACTACTTAAAATGCAGTGCAGTGAGTCCAGAGAGTGCACTGGCACCACTGGGGATGCAGCGCAGTGACTCCAGAGAGTGCACTGGCACCACTGGGGATGCAGTGCAGTGAGTCCAGAGAGTGCACTGGAACCACTGGGGATGTACTGCAGTGAGTCTGCAGAGTGCACTGGCACCACTGGGGATGCACTGCAGTGAGTCCAGAGAGTGCACTGGCACCACTGCGGATGCACTGCAGTGAGTCCAGAGAGTGCACTGGCACCACTGGGGATGCAGTGCAGTGAGTCCAGAGAGTGCACTGGCACCACTGCGGATGCACTGCAGTGAGTCCAGAGAGTGCACTGGCACCACAGGGAATGCAGTGCAGTGAGTCCAGAGAGTGCACTGGCACCACTGGGGATGCAGTGCAGTGAGTCCAGAGAGTGCACTGGCACCACAGGGGATGCAGTGCAGTGAGTCCAGAGAGTGCACTGGCAACACTAGCGATGCATTGCATTGAGTCCAGAGAGTGCACTGGCACCACTGGCGATGCACGGCAGTGAGTCCAGAGAGTGCACTGGCACCACTGGGGATGCAGTGCAATGAATGCAGAGAGTGCACTGGCACCACTGGGGATGCACTGCAGTGAGTCCAGAGAGTGCACTGGCACCACTGGGGATGCACTGCAGTGAGTCCAGAGGGTGCACTGGCACCACTGGGGATGCAGTGCAGTGAGCCCATAGAGTGCATGGGCACCACTGGGGATGCACTGCAGTGAGTCCAGAGAGTGCACTGGCACCACTGGGGATGCAGTGCAGTGAGTCCATAGAGTGCACTGGCACCACTGGAGATGCACTGCAGTGAGTCCAGAGATTGCACTGGCACCACTGGGGATGCAGTGCAGTGAATCCAGAGAGTGCACTGGCACCACTGGGGATGCACTGCAGTGAGTCCAGAGAGTGCACTGGCACTACAGGGGATCCATTGCAGTGAGCCCATAGAGTGCACTAGCACCACTGGGGATGCACTGCAGTGAGTCCAGAGAGTGCACTGGCACCACTCGGGATGTACCCCGGTGAGTCCAGAGATTGCACTGGCATCACTGGGGATGCACTGCAGTGACTATAGAGACTGCACTGGCACTACTTAAAATGCAGTGCAGTGAGTCCAGAGAGTGCACTGGCACCACTGGGGATGCAGCGCAGTGACTCCAGAGAGTGCACTGGCACCACTGGGGATGCAGTGCAGTGAGTCCAGAGAGTGCACTGGAACCACTGGGGATGTACTGCAGTGAGTCTGCAGAGTGCACTGGCACCACTGGGGATGCACTGCAGTGAGTCCAGAGAGTGCACTGGCACCACTGCGGATGCACTGCAGTGAGTCCAGAGAGTGCACTGGCACCACTGGGGATGCAGTGCAGTGAGTCCAGAGAGTGCACTGGCACCACTGCGGATGCACTGCAGTGAGTCCAGAGAGTGCACTGGCACCACAGGGAATGCAGTGCAGTGAGTCGAGAGAGTGCACTGGCACCACTGGGGATGCAGTGCAGTGAGTCCAGAGAGTGCACTGGCACCACAGGGGATGCAGTGCAGTGAGTCCAGAGAGTGCACTGGCAACACTAGCGATGCATTGCATTGAGTCCAGAGAGTGCACTGGCACCACTGGCGATGCACGGCAGTGAGTCCAGAGAGTGCACTGGCACCACTGGGGATGCAGTGCAATGAATGCAGAGAGTGCACTGGCACCACTGGGGATGCACTGCAGTGAGTCCAGAGAGTGCACTGGCACCACTGGGGATGCACTGCAGTGAGTCCAGAGGGTGCACTGGCACCACTGGGGATGCAGTGCAGTGAGCCCATAGAGTGCATGGGCACCACTGGGGATGCACTGCAGTGAGTCCAGAGAGTGCACTGGCACCACTGGGGATGCAGTGCAGTGAGTCCATAGAGTGCACTGGCACCACTGGAGATGCACTGCAGTGAGTCCAGAGATTGCACTGGCACCACTGGGGATGCAGTGCAGTGAATCCAGAGAGTGCACTGGCACCACTGGGGATGCACTGCAGTGAGTCCAGAGAGTGCACTGGCACTACAGGGGATCCAGTGCAGTGAGCCCATAGAGTGCACTAGCACCACTGGGGATGCAGTGCAGTGAGTCCAGAGAGTGCACAGGCACCACTGGGGATGCAGTGCAGTGAGTCCATAGAGTGCACTGGCACCACTGGGGATGCAGTGCAGTGAGTCCAGAGAGTGCACTGCCACCACAGGGGATGCATTGCAGTGAGTCCAGAGAGTGCACTGGCACCAGTGGCGATGCACTGCAGTGAGTCCGGAGAGTGCACTGGAACCACTGGGGATGCACTGCAGTGAATCCAGAGAGTGCACTGGCACACTGGGGATGCAGTGCAGTGAGTCCAGAGAGTGCACTGGCACCACAGGGAATGCAGTGCAGTGAGTCCAGAGAGTGCACTGGCACCACTGGGGATGCACTGCAGTGAGTCCAGAGAGTGCACTGGCACCACTAGGGATGCAGTGCAGTGAGTCCAGAGAGTGCACTGCCACCACTGGGGATGCAGTGCAGTGAGTCCAGAGAGTGCACTGGCACCACAGGGGATGCAGTGCAGTGAGTCCAGAGATTGCACTGGCACCACTGGGAATGCAGTGCAGTGAGTCCATAGAGTGCACTGGCACCACAGGTGATGCAGTGCAGTGAGTCCAGAGAGTGCACTGACAACAGTAGGGATGCATTGCATTGAGTCCAGAGAGTGCACTGGCACCACTGGGGATGCACTGCAGTGAGTCCAGAGAGTGCACTGGCACCACTGGGGATGCAGTGCAATGAATCCAGAGAGTGCACTGGCACCACTGGGGATGCAGTGCAGTGAGTCCAGAGAGTGCACTGGCACCACTGGCGATGCAGCGCAGTGAGTCCAGAGAGTGCACTGGCACCACTCGGGATGTACCCCGGTGAGTCCAGAGATTGCACTGGCACCACTGGGGATGTACAGCAGTGAGCCCATAGAGTGCACTGGCACGACTGAGGATGCACTGCAGTGAGTTCAGAGAGTGCACTGGCACCACTGGGGATGCAGCGCAGTGACTCCAGAGAGTGCACTGGCACCACTCCGGATGCACTGCCGTGAGTCCAGAGAGTACATTGGAACCACTGGGGATGTACAGCAGTGAGTCCGCAGAGTGCACTGGCACCACTGGGGATGCACTGCAGTGAGTCCAGAGAGTGCACTGGCACCACTGCGGATGCACTGCAGTGAGTCCAGAGAGTGCACTGGCACCACAGGGAATGTAGTGCAGTGAGTCCAGAGAGTGCACTGGCACCACTGGGGATGTACAGCAGTGAGTCCGAAGAGTGCACTGGCACCACTGGGGATGCACTGCAGTGAGTCCAGAGAGTGCACTGGCACCACTGCGGATGCACTGCAGTGAGTCCAGAGAGTGCACTGGCACCACAGGGAATGTAGTGCAGTGAGTCCAGAGAGTGCACTGGCACCACTGGGGATGTACAGCAGTGAGTCCGAAGAGTGCACTGGCACCACTGGGGATGCACTGCAGTGAGTCCAGAGAGTGCCCTGGCACCACAGGGGATGCACTGCAGTGAGTCCAGAGAGTGCACTGGCACCACTGGGGATGCAGTGCAGTGAGTCCAGAGAGTGCACTGGCACCACTGGCGATGCACTGCAGTGAGTCCAGAGAGTGCACTGGCACCACTGGGGATGCAATGCACTGAGTCCAGAGAGTGCACTGGCACCACTGGCGATGCACTGCAGTGAGTCCAGAGAGTGCTCTGTCACCACTCTGGATGCAGCGCAGTGAGTCCAGAGAGTGCACTGGCACCACTGGGGATGCAGTGCAGTGAGTCCAGAGAGTGCACTGCCACCACTGGGGTTGCAGTGCAGTGAGTCCAGAGAGTGCACTGGCACCACTGGGGATGCAGTGCAGTGAGTCGAGAGAGTGCACAGGCACCACTGGGGATGCAGTGCAGTGAGCCAATACAGTGCACTGGCACCACTGGGGATGCAGTGCAGTGAGTCCAGAGAGTGCACTGGCACCACTGGGGATGCAGTGCAGTGAGTCCAGAGAGTGCACTGGCTCCACTGGGGATGCAGTGCAGTGAGTCCAGAGAGTGCACTGCCACCACAGGGGATGCATTGCAGTGAGTCCGGAGAGTGCACTGGCACCAGTGGCGATGCACTGCAGTGAGTCCAGAGAGTGCACTGGCACCACTGGGGATGCAGTGCATTGAGTCCAGAGAGTGCACTGGCACCACTGGGGATGCAGTGCAGTGAGTCCAGAGAGTGCACTGGCACCACTGCGGATGTACTGCAGTGAGTCCAGAGAGTGCACTGGCACCACTGGGGATGCACTGCAGTGAGTCCAGAGAGTGCACTGGCACCACTGGTGATGCAGTGCAATGAATCCAGAGAGTGCACTGGCACCACTGGGGATGCAGTGCAGTGAGTCCAGAGAGTGCACTGGCACCACTGGGGATGCAGTGCAGTGAGTCCAGAGAGTGCACTGGCACCTTGGGGATGCAGTGCAGTGAGTCCAGAGAGTGCACTGGCACCACTGGGGATGTAGTGCAGTGAGCCCATAGAGTGCACTGGCACCACTGAGGATGCACTGCAGTGACTCCAGAGAGTGCACTGGCACCACTGGGGATGCAGCGCAGTGACTCCAGAGAGTGCACTGGCACCACTGGGGATGCACTGCAGTGAGTCCAGAGAGTGCACTGGAACCACTGGGGATGTACAGCAGTGAGTCCGCAGAGTGCACTGGCACCACTGGGGATGCACTGCAGTGAGTCCAGAGAGTGCACTGGCACCACTGCGGATGTACTGCAGTGAGTCCAGAGAGTGCACTGGCACCACTGCTGATGCACTGCAGTGAGTCCAGAGAGTGCACTGGCACCACAGGGAATGCAGTGCAGTGAGTCCAGAGAGTGCACTGGCACCACTGGGGATGTACAGCAGTGAGTCCGCAGAGTGCACTGGCACCACTGGGGATGCACTGCAGTGAGTCCAGAGAGTGCCCTGGCACCACAGGGGATGCACTGCAGTGAGTCCAGAGAGTGCACTGGCACCACTGGGGATGCAGTGCAGTGAGTCCAGAGAGTGCACTGGCACCACTGGGGATGCAGTGCAGTGAGTCCAGAGAGTGCACTGGCACCACTGGGGATGCAGTGCAGTGAGTCCAGAGACTGCACTGGCACCACTGGGGATGCACTGCAGTGACTCCAGAGAGTGCACTGGCACCACTGCGGATGCACTGCAGTGAATCCAGAGAGTGCACTGGCACCGCTGAGGATGCAGTGCAGTGAGCCAATAGAGTGCACTGGCACCACTGGGGATGCACTGCAGTGAGTCCAGAGAGTGCACTGGCACCACTGGGGATGCACTGCAGTGACTCCAGAGAGTGCACTGGCACCACTGGGGATGTAGTGCAGTGAGTCCAGAGAGTGCACTGGCACCACTGGGGATTCAGTGCAGTGAGTCCAGAGAGTGCACTGGCACCACTGGGGATGCAGTGCAGTGAGTCCAGAGACTGCACTGGCACCATTGGGGATGCACTGCAGTGAGTCCAGAGACTGCACTGGCACCACTGGGGATGCACTGCAGTGTGTCCAGAGAGTGCACTGGCACCACTGGGGATGCAGTGCAGTGAATCCAGAGAGTGCACTGGCACCACTGGGGATGCACTGCAGTGAGTCCAGAGAGTGCACTGGCACCACTGGGGATGCACTGCAGTGAATCCAGAGCGTGCACTGGCGCCACTGGGGATGCAGTGCAGTGAGTCCAGAGAGTGCACTGGCACCAGTGGGGATGCAGTGCAGTGACTCCAGAGAGTGCACTGGCACCACTGAGGATGCACTGCAGTGAGTCCAGAGAGTACACTGGCACCACTGGGAATGCAGTGCAGTGAGTCCAGAGAGTGCACTGACAACACTAGGGATGCATTGCACTGAGTCCAGAGAGTGCACTGGCGCCACTAGGGATGCACTGCAGTGAGTCCAGAGAGTGCACTGGCACCACTGGGGATGCAGTGCTATGAATCCAGAGAGTGCACTGGCACCACTGGGGATGCAGTGCAGTGAGTCCAGAGAGTGCACTGGCACCACTGGGGATGCAGTGCAGTGAATCCAGAGAGTGCACTGGCACCACTGGGGATGCAGTGCAGTGAGTCCAGAGAGTGCACTGGCACCACTGGGGATGCACTGCAGTGAGTCCAGAGAGTGCACTGGCACCACTGGGGATGCACTGCAGTGAGTCCATAGAGTGAACTGGCACCACTGGGGATGCAGTGCAGTGAGTCCAGAGAGTGCACTGGCACCACTGGGGATGCAGTGCAGTGAGTCCAGAGACTGCACTGGCACCACTGGGGATGCACTGCAGTGACTCCAGAGAGTGCACTGGCACCACTGCGGATGCAGTGCAGTGAATCCAGAGAGTGCACTGGCACCACTGAGGATGCACTGCAGTGAGTCCAGAGAGTGCACTGGCACCACTGGGGATGCACTGCAGTGAGTCCAGAGAGTTCACTGGCACCACTGGGGATGCAGTGCAGTGACTCCAGAGAGTGCACTGGCACCACTGGGGATGCACTGCAGTGAGTCCAGAGAGTGCACTGGCACCACTGCGGATGCAGTGCAGTGAGTCCAGAGAGTTCACTGGCACCACTTGGGATGCAGTGCAGTGAGTCCACAGAGTGCACTGGCACCACTGCGGATGCACTGCAGTGAGTCCAGAGAGTGCACTGGCACCACAGGGAATGCAGTGCAGTGAGTCCAGAGAGTGCACTGGCACCACTGGGGATGCACTGCAGTGAGTCCAGAGAGTGCACTGGCACCACTAGGGATGCAGTGCAGTGACTCGAGGGAGTGCACTGGCACCACTGGGGATGCAGTGCAGTGAGTCCAGAGAGTGCACTGGCACCACTGGCGATGCACTGCAGTAAGTACAGAGAGTGCACTGGCACCACAGGTGATGCAGTGCAGTGAGTCCAGAGAGTGCACTGACAACACTAGGGATGCATTTCATTCAGTCCAGAGAGTGCACTGGCACCACTGGGGATGCAGGGCAGTGAGTCCAGAGAGTGCACTGGCACCACTGGGGATGCAGTGCAGTGAGTCCAGAGAGTGCACTGGCACCACTGGGGATGCAGTGCAGTGAGTCCAGAGAGTGCACTGGCACCAGTGGGGATGCAGTGCAGTGAGTCCAGAGAGTGCACTGGCACCACTGGTGATGCAGTGCAGTGAGTCCAGAGAGTGCAATGGCACCACTGGGGATGCAGTGCAGTGAGTCCAGAGAGTGCACTGGCACCAGTGGCGATGCACTGCACTGAGTCCAGAGAATGCACTGGCAACACTGGGGATGCAGTGCAGTGAGTCCAGAGAGTGCACTGGCACCACTGGGGATGCAGTGCAGTGAGTCCAGAGAGTGCACTGGCACCACAGGTGATGCACTGCAGTGAGTCCAGAGAGTGCACTGGCACCACTGGGGATGCAGTGCAGTGAGTCCAGAGAGTTCACTGGCACCACTTGGGATGCAGTGCAGTGAGTCCACAGAGTGCACTGGCACCACTGCGGATGCACTGCAGTGAGTCCAGAGAGTGCACTGGCACCACAGGGAATGCAGTGCAGTGAGTCCAGAGAGTGCACTGGCACCACTGGGGATGCACTGCAGTGAGTCCAGAGAGTGCACTGGCACCACTGGGGATGCAGTGCAGTGAGTCCAGAGAGTGCACTGGCACCACAGGTGATGCAGTGCAGTGAGTCCAGAGAGTGCACTGACAACACTAGGGATGCATTGCATTGAGTCCAGAGAGTGCACTGGCACCACTGGGGATGCAGTGCAGTGAGTCCAGAGAGTGCACTGGCACCACTGGGGATGCAGGGCAGTGAGTCCAGAGAGCGCACTGGCACCACTGGGGATGCAGGGCAGTGACTCCAGAGAGCGCACTGGCACCACTGGGGATGCAGAGCAGTGACTCCAGAGAGTGCACTGGCACCACTGGGGATGCAGCGCAGTGAGTCCAGAGAGTGCACTGGCACCAGTGGGGATGCAGTGCAGTGAATCCAGAGAGTGCACTGGCACCAGTGGGGATGCAGTGCAGTGAGTCCAGAGAGTGCACTGGCACCACTGGGGATGCAGTGCAGTGAGTCCAGAGAGTGCACTGGCACCAGTGGCGATGCACTGCACTGAGTCCAGAGAATGCACTGGCAACACTGGGGATGCAGTGCAGTGAGTCCAGAGAGTGCACTGGTACCACTGCGGATGCAGTGCAGTGAGTCCAGAGAGTGCACTGGCACCACTGGGGATGCAGTGCATTGAATCCATAGAGTGCACTGGCACCACTGGGGATGCAGTGCAGTGAGTCCAGAGAGTGCACTGGCACCAGTGGCGATGCACTGCAGTGAGTCCAGAGAGTGCACTGGCTCCACTGGGGATGCAGTGCAGTGAGTCCAGAGAGTGCACTGGCACCACTGGGGATGCAGTGCAGTGAATCCAGAGAGTGCACTGGCACCACTGGGCATGCAGTGCAGTGAGCCCAGAGAGTGCACTGGCACCACTGGGGATGCAGTGCAGTGAGTCCAGAGAGTGCACTGGCACCACTGGGGATGCACTGCAGTGACTCCAGAGAGTGCACTGGCACCACTGCGGATGCAGTGCAGTGAATCCAGAGAGTGCACTGGCACCACTGAGGATGCACTGCAGTGAGTCCAGAGAGTGCACTGGCACCACTGGGGATGCACTGCACTGAGTCCAGAGAATGCACTGGCAACACTGGGGATGCAGTGCAGTGAGTCCAGAGAGTGCACTGGCACCACTGGGGATGCAGTGCATTGAATCCATAGAGTGCACTGGCACCACTGGGGATGCAGTGCAGTGAGTCCAGAGAGTGCACTGGCACCAGTGGCGATGCACTGCAGTGAGTCCAGAGAGTGCACTGGCACCACTGGGGATGCAGTGCAGTGAGTCCAGAGAGTGCACTGGCACCACTGGGGATGCAGTGCAGTGAATCCAGAGAGTGCACTGGCACCACTGGGCATGCAGTGCAGTGAGCCCAGAGAGTGCACTGGCACCACTGGGGATGCAGTGCAGTGAATCCAGAGAGTGCACTGGCACCACTGGGAATGCAGTGCAGTGAGTCCAGAGAGTGCACTGGCACCACTGGGGATGCAGTGCAGTGAGTCCAGAGAATGCACTGGCACCACTGGGGATGCAGTGCAGTGAGCCCAGAGAGTGCACTGGCACCACTGGGGATGCACTGCAGTGAGTCCAGAGAGTTCACTGGCACCACTGGGGATGCAGTGCAGTGACTCCAGAGACTGCACTGGCACAAGTGGGGATGCACTACAGTGAGTCCAGAGACTGCACTGGCACCACTGGGGATGCACTGCAGTGACTCCAGAGAGTGCACTGGCACCACTGCGGATGCAGTGCAGTGAGTCCAGAGAGTGCACTGGCACCACTGGGGATGCAGTGCAGTGAGTCCAGAGAGTTCACTGGCACCACTTGGGATGCAGTGCAGTGAGTCCAGAGAGTGCACTGGCACCACTGGGGATGCAGTGCAGTGAATCCAGAGAGTGCACTGGCACCACTGGGGATGCAGTGCAGTGAGTCCAGAGAGTGCACTGGCACCACTGGGGATGCAGTGCAGTGAATCCAGAGAGTGCACTGGCAACACTGGGGATGCAGTGCAGTGAGTCCACAGAGTGCACTGGCACCACTGCGGATGCACTGCAGTGAGTCCAGAGAGTGCACTGGCACCACAGGGAATGCAGAGCAGTGAGTCCAGAGAGTGCACTGCCACCACTGGGGATGCAGTGCAGTGAGTCCAGAGAGTGCACTGGCACCACTAGGGATGCAGTGCAGTGAGTCCAGAGAGTGCACTGGCACCACTGGGGGTGCAGTGCAGTGAGTCCAGAGAGTGCACTGGCACCACTGGCGATGCACTGCAGTGAGTCCAGAGATTGCACTGGCACCACAGGTGATGCAGTGCAGTGAGTCCAGAGAGTGCACTGACAACACTAGGGATGCAGTGCATTGAGTCCAGAGAGTGCACTGGCACCACTGGGGATGCAGGGCAGTGAGTCCAGAGAGTGCACTGGCACCACTGGGGATGCAGGGCAGTGAGTCCAGAGAGTGCACTGGCACCACTGGGGATGCAGTGCAGTGAATCCAGAGAGTGCACTGGCACCACTGGGGATGCAGTGCAGTGAGTCCAGAGAGTGCACTGGCACCACTGGGGATGCAGTGCAGTGAATCCAGAGAGTGCACTGGCACCACTGGGCATGCAGTGCAGTGAGCCCAGAGAGTGCACTGGCACCACTGGGGATGCAGTGCAGTGAATCCAGAGAGTGCACTGGCACCACTGGGGATGCAGTGCAGTGAGTCCAGAGAGTGCACTGGCACCACTGGGGATGCAGTGCAGTGAATCCAGAGAGTGCACTGGCAACACTGGGGATGCACTGCAGTGAGTCCAGAGAGTGCACTGGCACCACTGCGGATGCAGTGCAGTGAGTCCAGAGAGTTCACTGGCACCACTTGGGATGCAGTGCAGTGAGTCCACAGAGTGCACTGGCACCACTGCGGATGCACTGCAGTGAGTCCAGAGAGTGCACTGGCACCACAGGGAATGCAGAGCAGTGAGTCCAGAGAGTGCACTGGCACCACTGGGGATGCACTGCAGTGAGTCCAGAGAGTGCACTGGCACCACTAGGGATGCAGTGCAGTGAGTCCAGAGAGTGCACTGGCACCACTGGGGGTGCAGTGCAGTGAGTCCAGAGAGTGCACTGGCACCACTGGCGATGCACTGCAGTGAGTCCAGAGATTGCACTGGCACCACAGGTGATGCAGTGCAGTGAGTCCAGAGAGTGCACTGACAACACTAGGGATGCATTGCATTGAGTCCAGAGAGTGCACTGGCACCACTGGGGATGCAGGGCAGTGAGTCCAGAGAGTGCACTGGCGCCACTGGGGATGCAGGGCAGTGAGTCCAGAGAGTGCACTGGCACCACTGGGGATGCAGTGCAGTGAATCCAGAGAGTGCACTGGCACCACTGGGGATGCAGTGCAGTGAGTCCAGAGAGTGCACTGGCACCACTGGGGATGCAGTGCAGTGAATCCAGAGAGTGCACTGGCACCACTGGGCATGCAGTGCAGTGAGCCCAGAGAGTGCACTGGCACCACTGGGGATGCAGTGCAGTGAGTCCAGAGAGTGCACTGGCACCACTGGGGATGCAGTGCAGTGAATCCAGAGAGTGCACTGGCACCACTGGGCATGCAGTGCAGTGAGCCCAGAGAGTGCACTGGCACCACTGGGGATGCAGTGCAGTGAATCCAGAGAGTGCACTGGCACCACTGGGGATGCAGTGCAGTGAGTCCATAGAGTGCACTGGCACCACTGGGGATGCAATGCATTGAATCCAGAGAGTGCACTGGCACCACTGGGGATGCAGTGCAGTGAGCCCAGAGAGTGCACTGGCACCACTGGGGATGCAGTGCAGTGAGTCCAGAGAGTGCACTGGCACCACTGGGGATGCAGTGCAGTGAATCCAGAGAGTGCACTGGCACCACTGGGGATGCAGTGCAGTGAGTCCAGAGAGTGCACTGGCACCACTGGGGATGCAGTGCAGTGAATCCAGAGAGTGCACTGGCAACACTGGGGATGCACTGCAGTGAGTCCAGAGAGTGCACTGGCACCACTGCGGATGCAGTGCAGTGAGTCCAGAGAGTTCACTGGCACCACTTGGGATGCAGTGCAGTGAGTCCACAGAGTGCACTGGCACCACTGCGGATGCACTGCAGTGAGTCCAGAGAGTGCACTGGCACCACAGGGAATGCAGAGCAGTGAGTCCAGAGAGTGCACTGCCACCACTGGGGATGCAGTGCAGTGAGTCCAGAGAGTGCACTGGCACCACTAGGGATGCAGTGCAGTGAGTCCAGAGAGTGCACTGGCACCACTGGGGGTGCAGTGCAGTGAGTCCAGAGAGTGCACTGGCACCACTGGCGATGCACTGCAGTGAGTCCAGAGATTGCACTGGCACCACAGGTGATGCAGTGCAGTGAGTCCAGAGAGTGCACTGACAACACTAGGGATGCAGTGCATTGAGTCCAGAGAGTGCACTGGCACCACTGGGGATGCAGGGCAGTGAGTCCAGAGAGTGCACTGGCACCACTGGGGATGCAGGGCAGTGAGTCCAGAGAGTGCACTGGCACCACTGGGGATGCAGTGCAGTGAATCCAGAGAGTGCACTGGCACCACTGGGGATGCAGTGCAGTGAGTCCAGAGAGTGCACTGGCACCACTGGGGATGCAGTGCAGTGAATCCAGAGAGTGCACTGGCACCACTGGGCATGCAGTGCAGTGAGCCCAGAGAGTGCACTGGCACCACTGGGGATGCAGTGCAGTGAATCCAGAGAGTGCACTGGCACCACTGGGGATGCAGTGCAGTGAGTCCAGAGAGTGCACTGGCACCACTGGGGATGCAGTGCAGTGAATCCAGAGAGTGCACTGGCACCACTGGGCATGCAGTGCAGTGAGCCCAGAGAGTGCACTGGCACCACTGGGGATGCAGTGCAGTGAATCCAGAGAGTGCACTGGCACCACTGGGGATGCAGTGCAGTGAGTCCATAGAGTGCACTGGCACCACTGGGGATGCAATGCATTGAATCCAGAGAGTGCACTGGCACCACTGGGGATGCATTGCAGTGAGCCCAGAGAGTGCACTGGCACCACTGGGGATGCAGTGCAGTGAGTCCAGAGAGTGCACTGGCACCACTGGGGATGCACTGCAGTGACTCCAGAGAGTGCACTGGCACCACAGGGTATGCAGTGCAGTGAGTCCAGAGAGTGCACTGGCACCACTGCGGATGCACTGCAGTGACTCCAGAGAGTGCACTGGCACCACTGGGGATGCAGTGCAGTGAGTCCAGAGAGGGCAGTGGCACCACTGGGGATGCACTGCAGTTAGTCCAGAGATTGCACTGGCACGACTGGGGATGCAGTGCAGTGAGTCCAGAGACTGCACTGGCACCATTGGGGATGCACTGCAGTGACTCCAGAGAGTGCACTGGCACCACTGGGGATGCAGTGCAGTGAGTCCAGAGAGTGCACTGGCACCTTGGGGATGCAGTGCAGTGAGTCCAGAGAGTGCACTGGCACCACTGGGGATGCACTGCAGTGACTCCAGAGAGTGCACTGGCACCACTGGGCATGCAGTGCAGTGAATCCTGAGAGTGCACTGGCACCACTGGGGATGCACTGCAGTGAGTCCAGAGAGTGCACTGGCACCACTGGGGATGCACTGCAGTGAGTCCAGAGCGTGCACTGGCACCACTGGGGATGCACTGCAGTGAGTCCAGAGAGTGCACTGGCACCACTGGGGATGCAGTGCAGTGACTCCAGAGAGTGCACTGGCACCACTGCGGATGCACTGCAGTGAGTCCAGAGAGTGCACTGGCACCACTGGGAACGCAGTGCAGTGAGTCCAGAGAGTGCACTGGCACCACTGGGGATGCAGTGCAGTGAGTCCAGAGAGTGCACTGACAACACTAGGGATGCATTGCATTGAGTCCAGAGAGTGCACTGGCGCCAATAGGGATGCACTGCAGTGAGTCCAGAGAGTGCACTGGCACCACTGGGGATGCAGTGCAATGAATCCAGAGAGTGCACTGGCACCACTTGGGATGCAGTGCAGTGAGTCCAGAGAGTGCACTGGCACCACTGGGCATGCAGTGCAGTGAGTCCAGAGAGTGCACTGGCACCACTGGGGATGCACTGCAGTGAGTCCAGAGAGTGAACTGGCACCACTGGGGATGCAGTGCAGTGAGTCCAGAGACTGCACTGGCACCAGTGGGGATGCACTGCAGTGAGTCCAGAGACTGCACTGGCACCACTGGGGATGCACTGCAGTGACTCCAGAGAGTGCACTGGCACCACTGGGGATGCAGTGCAGTGAGTCCAGAGACTGCACTGGCACCAGTGGGGATGCACTGCAGTGAGTCCAGAGAGTGCACTGGCACCACTGGGGATGCACTGTAGTGACTCCAGAGAGTGCACTGGCACCACTGGGTATGCAGTGCAGTGAGTCCAGAGAGTGCACTGGCACCACTGCGGATGCACTGCAGTGACTCCAGAGAGTGCACTGGCACCACTGGGGACGCAGTGCAGTGAGTCCAGAGAGGGCAGTGGCACCACTGGGGATGCACTGCAGTTAGTCCAGAGATTGCACTGGCACGACTGGGGATGCAGTGCAGTGAGTCCAGAGACTGCACTGGCACCATTGGGGATGCACTGCAGTGACTCCAGAGAGTGCACTGGCACCACTGGGGATGCAGTGCAGTGAGTCCAGAGAGTGCACTGGCACCACTGGGGATGCAGTGCAGTGAGTCCAGAGACTGCACTGACACCATTGGGGATGCACTGCAGTGAGTCCAGAGACTGCACTGGCACCACTGGGGATGCACTGCAGTGACTCCAGAGAGTGCACTGGCACCACTGGGCATGCAGTGCAGTGAATCCAGAGAGTGCACTGGCACCACTGGGGATGCACTGCAGTGAGTCCAGAGAGTGCACTGGCACCACTGGGGATGCACTGCAGTGAGTCCAGAGCGTGCACTGGCACCACTGGGGATGCAGTGCAGTGAGTCCAGAGAGTGCACTGGCACCACTGGGGATGCAGTGCAGTGACTCCAGAGAGTGCACTGGCACCACTGGGGATGCACTGCAGTGAGTCCAGAGAGTGCACTGGCACCACTGGGAATGCAGTGCAGTGAGTCCAGAGAGTGCACTGGCACCACAGGTGATGCAGTGCAGTGAGTCCAGAGAGTGCACTGACAACACTAGGGATGCATTGCATTGAGTCCAGAGAGTGCACTGGCGCCAATAGGGATGCACTGCAGTGAGTCCAGAGAGTGCACTGGCACCACTGGGGATGCAGTGCAATGAATCCAGAGAGTGCACTGGCACCACTGGGGATGCAGTGCAGTGAGTCCAGAGAGTGCACTGGCACCACTGGGCATGCAGTGCAGTGAGTCCAGAGAGTGCACTGGCACCACTGGGGATGCACTGCAGTGAGTCCAGAGAGTGAACTGGCACCACTGGGGATGCAGTGCAGTGACTCCAGAGACTGCAGTGGCACCAGTGGGGATGCACTGCAGTGAGTCCAGAGACTGCACTGGCACCACTGGGGATGCACTGCAGTGACTCCAGAGAGTGCACTGGCACCACTGCGGATGCACTGCAGTGAATCCAGAGAGTGCAGTGGCACCGCTGAGGATGCAGTGCAGTGAGCCAATAGAGTGCACTGGCACCACTGGGGATGCACTGCAGTGAGTCCAGAGAGTGCACTGGCACCACTGGGGATGCACTGCAGTGACTCCAGAGAGTGCACTGGCACCACTGGGGATGCAGTGCAGTGAGTCCAGAGAGTGCACTGGCACCTTGGGGATTCAGTGCAGTGAGTCCAGAGAGTGCACTGGCACCACTGGGGATGCAGTGCAGTGAGTCCAGAGACTGCACTGGCACCATTGGGGATGCACTGCAGTGAGTCCAGAGACTGCACTGGCACCACTGGGGATGCACTGCAGTGACTCCAGAGAGTGCACTGGCACCACTGCGGATGCAGTGCAGTGAATCCAGAGAGTGCACTGGCACCACTGGGGATGCACTGCAGTGAGTCCAGAGAGTGCACTGGCACCACTGGGGATGCACTGCAGTGAATCCAGAGAGTGCACTGGCACCACTGGGCATGCAGTGCAGTGAGTCCAGAGAGTGCACTGCCACCACTGGGGATGCACTGCACTGAGTGCAGAGAGTGCACTGGCACCACTGGGGATGCACTGCAGTGAGTCCATAGAGTGAACTGGCACCACTGGGGATGCAGTGCAGTGAGTCCAGAGAGTGCACTGGCACCACTGGGGATGCAGTGCAGTGAGTCCAGAGACTGCACTGGCACCACTGGGGATGCACTGCAGTGACTCCAGAGAGTGCACTGGCACCACTGCGGATGCAGTGCAGTGAATCCAGAGAGTGCACTGGCACCACTGAGGATGCACTGCAGTGAGTCCAGAGAGTGCACTGGCACCACTGGGGATGCACTGCAGTGAGTCCAGAGAGTTCACTGGCACCACTGGGGATGCAGTGCAGTGACTCCAGAGAGTGCACTGGCACCACTGGGGATGCACTGCAGTGAGTCCAGAGAGTGCACTGGCACCACAGGGGATGCAGTGCAGTGAGTCCAGAGAGTTCACTGGCACCACTTGGGATGCAGTGCAGTGAGTCCACAGAGTGCACTGGCACCACTGCGGATGCACTGCAGTGAGTCCAGAGAGTGCACTGGCACCACAGGGAATGCAGTGCAGTGAGTCCAGAGAGTGCACTTGCACCACTGGGGATGCACTGCAGTGAGTCCAGAGAGTGCACTGGCACCACTAGGGATGCAGTGCAGTGACTCGAGGGAGTGCACTGGCACCACTGGGGATGCAGTGCAGTGAGTCCAGAGAGTGCACTGGCACCACTGGCGATGCACTGCAGTGAGTACAGAGAGTGCACTGGCACCACAGGTGATGCAGTGCAGTGAGTCCAGAGAGTGCACTGACAACACTAGGGATGCATTGCATTGAGTCCAGAGAGTGCACTGGCACCACTGGGGATGCAGGGCAGTGAGTCCAGAGAGTGCACTGGCACCAGTGGGGATGCACTGCAGTGAGTCCAGAGAGTGCACTGGCACCACTGGGGATGCAGTGCAGTGAATCCAGAGAGTGCACTGGCACCAGTGGGGATGCAGTGCAGTGAGTCCAGGGAGTGCACTGGCACCAGTGGGGATGCAGTGCAGTGAATCCAGAGAGTGCACTGGCACCACTGGGGATGCAGTGCAGTGAGTCCAGAGAGTGCACTGGCACCAGTGGCGATGCACTGCACTGAGTCCAGAGAATGCACTGGCAACACTGGGGATGCAGTGCAGTGAGTCCAGAGAGTGCACTGGCACCACAGGTGATGCACTGCAGTGAGTCCAGAGAGTGCACTGGCACCACTTGGGATGCAGTGCAGTGAGTCCACAGAGTGCACTGGCACCACTGCGGATGCACTGCAGTGAGTCCAGAGAGTGCACTGGCACCACAGGGAATGCAGTGCAGTGAGTCCAGAGAGTGCACTGGCACCACTGGGGATGCACTGCAGTGAGTCCAGAGAGTGCACTGGCACCACTGGGGATGCAGTGCAGTGAGTCCAGAGAGTGCACTGGCACCACTGGCGATGCACTGCAGTGAGTACAGAGAGTGCACTGGCACCACAGATGATGCAGTGCAGTGAGTCCAGAGAGTGCACTGACAACACTAGGGATGCATTGCATTGAGTCCAGAGAGTGCAATGGCACCACTGGGGATGCAGGGCAGTGAGTCCAGAGAGTGCACTGGCACCACTGGGGATGCACTGCAGTGACTCCAGAGAGCGCACTGGCACCACTGGGGATGCAGTGCAGTGAATCCAGAGAGTGCACTGGCACCACTGGGGATGCAGTGCAGTGAGTCCAGAGAGTGCACTGGCACCACTGGGGATGCAGTGCAGTGAATCCAGAGAGTGCACTGGCACCAGTGGGGATGCAGTGCAGTGACTCCAGAGAGTGCACTGGCACCACTGGGGATGCAGTGCAGTGAGTCCAGAGAGTGCACTGGCACCAGTGGCGATGCACTGCACTGAGTCCAGAGAATGCACTGGCAACACTGGGGATGCAGTGCAGTGAGTCCAGAGAGTGCACTGGCACCACTGGGGATGCAGTGCAGTGAGTCCAGAGAGTGCACTGGCACCACTGGGGATGCAGTGCATTGAATCCATAGAGTGCACTGGCACCACTGGGGATGCAGTGCAGTGAGTCCAGAGAGTGCACTGGCACCAGTGGCGATGCACTGCAGTGAGTCCAGAGAGTGCACTGGCACCACTGGGGATGCAGTGCAGTGAGTCCAGAGAGTGCACTGGCACCACTGGGGATGCAGTGCAGTGAATCCAGAGAGTGCACTGGCACCACTGGGGATGCACTGCAGTGAGCCCAGAGAGTGCACTGGCACCACTGGGGATGCAGTGCACTGAGTCCAGAGAATGCACTGGCACCACTGGGGATGCAGTGCAGTGAGTCCAGAGAGTGCACTGGCACCACTGGGGATGCACTGCAGTGAGTCCAGAGAGTGCACTGGCACCACTGGGGATGCAGTGCAGTGAGTCCAGAGACTGCACTGGCACCAGTGGGGATGCACTGCAGTGAGTCCAGAGACTGCACTGTCACCACTGGGGATGCAGTGCAGTGACTCCAGAGAGTGCACTGGCACCACTGCGGATGCAGTGCAGTGAATCCAGAGAGTGCACTGGCACCACTGAGGATGCACTGCAGTGAGTCCAGAGAGTGCACTGGCACCACTGGGGATGCACTGCACTGAGTCCAGAGAATGCACTGGCAACACTGGGGATGCAGTGCAGTGAGTCCAGAGAGTGCACTGGCACCACTGGGGATGCAGTGCATTGAATCCATAGAGTGCACTGGCACCACTGGGGATGCAGTGCAGTGAGTCCAGAGAGTGCACTGGCACCACTGGGGATGCACTGCAGTGAGTCCAGAGAGTGCACTGGCACCACTGGGGATGCAGTGCAGTGAGTCCAGAGAGTGCACTGGCACCACTGGGGATGCAGTGCAGTGAATCCAGAGAGTGCACTGGCACCACTGGGCATGCAGTGCAGTGAGCCCAGAGAGTGCACTGGCACCACTGGGGATGCAGTGCAGTGAATCCAGAGAGTGCACTGGCACCACTGGGAATGCAGTGCAGTGAGTCCAGAGAGTGCACTGGCACCACTGGGGATGCAGTGCAGTGAGTCCAGAGAATGCACTGGCACCACTGGGGATGCAGTGCAGTGAGTCCAGAGAGTGCACTGGCACCACTGGGGATGCACTGCAGTGAGTCCAGAGAGTGCACTGGCACCACTGGGGATGCAGTGCAGTGAGTCCAGAGACTGCACTGGCACCAGTGGGGATGCACTGCAGTGAGTCCAGAGACTGCACTGGCACCACTGGGGATGCACTGCAGTGACTCCAGAGAGTGCACTGGCACCACTGCGGATGCAGTGCAGTGAGTCCAGAGAGTGCACTGGCACCACTGGGGATGCAGTGCAGTGAGTCCAGAGAGTTCACTGGCACCACTTGGGATGCAGTGCAGTGAGTCCACAGAGTGCACTGGCACCACTGCGGATGCACTGCAGTGAGTCCAGAGAGTGCACTGGCACCACAGGGAATTCAGTGCAGTGAGTCCAGAGAGTGCACTGGCACCACTGGGGATGCAGTGCAGTGAGTCCAGAGAGTGCACTGGCACCACTAGGGATGCAGTGCAGTGAGTCCAGAGAGTGCACTAGCACCACTGGGGATGCAGTGCAGTGAGTCCAGAGAGTGCACTGGCACCACTGGCGATGCACTGCAGTGAGTACAGAGAGTGCACTGGCACCACAGGTGATGCAGTGCAGTGAGTCCAGAGAGTGCACTGACAACACTAGGGATGCATTGCATTGAGTCCAGAGAGTGCACTGGCACCACTGGGGATGCAGTGCAGTGAGTCCAGAGAGTGCACTGGCACCACTGGGGATGCACTGCAGTGAGTCCAGAGAGTGCACTGGCACCACTGGGGATGCAGTGCAGTGAGTCCAGAGAGTTCACTGGCACCACTTGGGATGCAGATCAGTGAGTCCACAGAGTGCACTGGCACCACTGCGGATGCACTGCAGTGAGTCCAGAGAGTGCACTGGCACCACTAGGGATGCAGTGCAGTGAGTCCAGAGAGTGCACTGGCACCACTGGGGATGCAGTGCAGTGAGTCCAGAGAGTGCACTGGCACCACTGGCGATGCACTGCAGTGAGTACAGAGAGTGCACTGGCACCACTGGGGATGCAGTGCAGTGAGTCCAGAGAGTGCACTGACAACACTAGGGATGCATTGCATTGAGTCCAGAGAGTGCACTGGCACCACTGGGGATGCAGGGCAGTGAGTCCAGAGAGTGCACTGGCACCACTGGGGATGCAGGGCAGTGAGTCCAGAGAGTGCACTGGCACCACTGGGGATGCAGTGCAGTGAATCCAGAGAGTGCACTGGCACCACTGGGGATGCAGTGCAGTGAGTCCAGAGAGTGCACTGGCACCACTGGGGATGCAGTGCAGTGAATCCAGAGAGTGCACTGGCACCACTGGGCATGCAGTGCAGTGAGCCCAGAGAGTGCACTGGCACCACTGGGGATGCAGTGCAGTGAATCCAGAGAGTGCACTGGCACCACTGGGGATGCAGTGCAGTGAGTCCAGAGAGTGCACTGGCACCACTGGGGATGCAGTGCAGTGAATCCAGAGAGTGCACTGGCACCACTGGGCATGCAGTGCAGTGAATGCAGAGAGTGCACTGGCACCACTGGGGATGCACTGCAGTGAGTCCAGAGAGTGCACTGGCACCACTGGGGATGCACTGCAGTGAGTCCATAGAGTGCACTGGCACCACTGGGGATGCAATGCATTGAATCCAGAGAGTGCACTGGCACCACTGGGGATGCAGTGCAGTGAGTCCAGAGAGTGCACTGGCACCACTGCGGATGCACTGCAGTGACTCCAGAGAGTGCACTGGCACCACTGGGGATGCACTGCAGTTAGTCCAGAGATTGCACTGGCACGACTGGGGATGCAGTGCAGTGAGTCCAGAGACTGCACTGGCACCATTGGGGATGCACTGCAGTGACTCCAGAGAGTGCACTGGCACCACTGGGGATGCAGTGCAGTGAGTCCAGAGAGTGCACTGGCACCTTGGGGATGCAGTGCAGTGAGTCCAGAGAGTGCACTGGCACCACTGGGGATGCAGTGCAGTGAGTCCAGAGACTGCACTGACACCATTGGGGATGCACTGCAGTGAGTCCAGAGACTGCACTGGCACCACTGGGGATGCACTGCAGTGACTCCAGAGAGTGCACTGGCACCACTGGGCATGCAGTGCAGTGAATCCAGAGAGTGCACTGGCACCACTGGGGATGCACTGCAGTGAGTACAGAGAGTGCACTGGCACCACTGGGGATGCACTGCAGTGAGTCCAGAGCGTGCACTGGCACCACTGGTGATGCACTGCAGTGAGTCCAGAGAGTGCACTGGCACCACTGGGGATGCAGTGCAGTGACTCCAGAGAGTGCACTGGCACCACTGCGGATGCACTGCAGTGAGTCCAGAGAGTGCACTGGCACCACTGGGAATGCAGTGCAGTGAGTCCAGAGAGTGCACTGGCACCACAGGTGATGCAGTGCAGTGAGTCCAGAGAGTGCACTGACAACACTAGGGATGCATTGCATTGAGTCCAGAGAGTGCACTGGCGCCAATAGGGATGCACTGCAGTGAGTCCAGAGAGTGCACTGGCACCACTGGGGATGCAGTGCAATGAATCCAGAGAGTGCACTGGCACCACTGGGGATGCAGTGCAGTGAGTCCAGAGAGTGCACTGGCACCACTGGGGATGCACTGCAGTGAGTCCATAGAGTGAACTGGCACCACTGGGGATGCAGTGCAGTGAGTCCAGAGACTGCACTGGCACCAGTGGGGATGCACTGCAGTGAGTCCAGAGACTGCACTGCCACCACTGGGGATGCACTGCAGTGACTCCAGAGAGTGCACTGGCACCACTGCGGATGCAGTGCAGTGAATCCAGAGAGTGCACTGGCACCACTGAGGATGCACTGCAGTGAGTCCAGAGAGTGCACTGGCACCACTGGGGATGCACTGCAGTGAGTCCAGAGAGTGCACTGGCACCACTGGGGATGCAGTGCAGTGACTCCAGAGAGTGCACTGGCACCACTGGGGATGCACTGCAGTGAGTCCAGAGAGTGCACTGGCACCACTGGGGATGCACTGCAGTGAGTCCAGAGAGTTCACTGGAACCACTTGGGATGCAGTGCAGTGAGTCCACAGAGTGCACTGGCACCACTGCGGATGCACTGCAGTGAGTCCAGAGAGTGCACTGGCACCACAGGGAATGCAGTGCAGTGAGTCCAGAGAGTGCACTGGCACCACTGGGGATGCACTGCAGTGACTCCAGAGAGTGCACTGGCACCACTAGGGATGCAGTGCAGTGAGTCCAGAGAGTGCACTGGCACCACTGGGGATGCAGTGCAGTGAGTCCAGAGAGTGCACTGGCACCACTGGCGATGCACTGCAGTGAGTACAGAGAGTGCACTGGCACCACCGGTGATGCAGTGCAGTGAGTCCAGAGAGTGCACTGACAACACTAGGGATGCATTGCATTGAGTCCAGAGAGTGCACTGGCACCACTGGGGATGCAGGGCAGTGAGTCCAGAGAGTGCACTGGCACCACTGGGGATGCACTGCAGTGAGTCCAGAGAGTGCCCTGGCACAAATGGGGATGCAGTTCAGTGAATCCAGAGAGTGCACTGGCACCACTGGGGATGCAGTGCAGTGAGTCCAGAGAGTGCACTGGCACCACTGGGGATGCAGTGCAGTGAATCCAGAGAGTGCGCTGGCACCACTGGGGATGCAGTGCAGTGAGTCCAGAGAGTGCACTGGAACCAGTGGGGATGCAGTGCAGTTAATCCAGAGAGTGCACTGGCACCACTGGGGATGCAGTGCAGTGAGTCCAGAGAGTGCACTGGCACCACTGGCGATGCACTGCACTGAGTCCAGAGAATGCACTGGCAACACTGGGGATGCAGTGCAGTGAGTCCAGAGAGTGCACTGGCACCACTGGGGATGCAGTGCAGTGAGTCCAGAGAGTGCACTGGCACCACTGGGGATGCAGTGCAGTGAGTCCAGAGAGTTCACTGGCACCACTTGGGATGCAGTGCAGTGAGTCCACAGAGTGCACTGGCACCACTGCGGATGCACTGCAGTGAGTCCAGAGAGTGCACTGGCACCACAGGGAATGCAGTGCAGTGAGTCCAGAGAGTGCACTGGCACCACTGGGGATGCACTGCAGTGAGTCCAGAGAGTGCACTGGCACCACTGGGGATGCAGTGCAGTGAGTCCAGAGAGTGCACTGGCACCACTGGCGATGCACTGCAGTGAGTACAGAGAGTGCACTGGCACCACAGGTGATGCAGTGCAGTGAGTCCAGAGAGTGCACTGACAACACTAGGGATGCATTGCATTGAGTCCAGAGAGTGCACTGGCACCACTGGGGATGCAGTGCAGTGAGTCCAGAGAGTGCACTGGCACCACTGGGGATGCAGGGCAGTGAGTCCAGAGAGTGCACTGGCACCACTGGGGATGCACTGCAGTGTGTCCAGAGAGTGCACTGGCACCACTGGGGATGCAGTGCAGTGAGTCCAGAGAGTGCACAGGCACCACTGGGGATGCAGTGCAGTGAATCCAGAGAGTGCACTGGCACCAGTGGGGATGCAGTGCAGTGAGTCCAGAGAGTGCACTGGCACCACTGGGGATGCAGTGCAGTGAGTCCAGAGAGTGCACTGGCACCAGTGGCGATGCACTGCACTGAGTCCAGAGAATGCACTGGCAACACTGGGGATGCAGTGCAGTGAGTCCAGAGAGTGCACTGGCACCACTGGGGATGCAGTGCAGTGAGTCCAGAGATTGCACTGGCACCACAGGTGATGCACTGCAGTGAGTCCAGAGAGTGCACTGGCACCACTGGGGATGCAGTGCAGTCAGTCCAGAGAGTGCACTGGCACCACTTGGGATGCAGTGCAGTTAGTCCACAGAGTGCACTGGCACCACTGCGGATGCACTGCAGTGAGTCCAGAGAGTGCACTGGCACCACTAGGGATGCACTGCAGTGAGTCCAGAGAGTGCACTGGCACCACTAGGGATGCAGTGCAGTGAGTCCAGAGAGTGCACTGGCACCACTGGGGATGCAGTGCAGTGAGTCCAGAGAGTGCACTGGCACCACTGGCGATGCACTGCAGTGAGTACAGAGAGTGCACTGGCACCACAGGTGATGCAGTGCAGTGAGTCCAGAGAGTGCACTGACAACACTAGGGATGCATTGCATTGAGTCCAGAGAGTGCACTGGCACCACTGGGGATGCAGTGCAGTGAGTCCAGAGAGTGCACTGGCACCAGTGGGGATGCAGTGCAGTGAATCCAGAGAGTGCACTGGCACCACTGGGGATGCAGTGCAGTGAGTCCAGAGAGTGCACTGGCACCAGTGGCGATGCACTGCAGTGAGTCCAGAGAGTGCACTGGCACCACTGGGGATGCAGTGCAGTGAGTCCAGAGAGTGCACTGGCACCACTGGGGATGCAGGGCAGTGAGTCCAGAGAGTGCACTGGCACCACTGGGGATGCATTGCATTGAGTCCAGAGAGTGCACTGGCACCACTGGGGATGCAGTTCAGTGAATCCAGAGAGTGCACTGGCACCACTGGGGATGCAGTGCAGTGAGTCCAGAGAGTGCCCTGGCACCAGTGGGGATGCAGTGCAGTGAATCCAGAGAGTGCGCTGGCACCACTGGGGATGCAGTGCAGTGAGTCCAGAGAGTGCACTGGCACCAGTGGGGATGCAGTGCAGTGAATCCAGAGAGTGCACTGGCACCACTGGGGATGCAGTGCAGTGAGTCCAGAGAGTGCACTGGCACCACTGGCGATGCACTGCACTGAGTCCAGAGAATGCACTGGCAACACTGGGGATGCAGTGCAGTGAGTCCAGAGAGTGCACTGGCACCACTGGGGATGCAGTGCAGTGAGTCCAGAGAGTGCACTGGCACCACTGGGGATGCAGTGCAGTGAGTCCAGAGAGTTCACTGGCACCACTTGGGATGCAGTGCAGTGAGTCCACAGAGTGCACTGGCACCACTGCGGATGCACTGCAGTGAGTCCAGAGAGTGCACTGGCACCACAGGGAATGCAGTGCAGTGAGTCCAGAGAGTGCACTGGCACCACTGGGGATGCACTGCAGTGAGTCCAGAGAGTGCACTGGCACCACTAGGGATGCAGTGCAGTGAGTCCAGAGAGTGCACTGGCACCACTGGGGATGCAGTGCAGTGAGTCCAGAGAGTGCACTGGCACCACTAGGGATGCAGTGCAGTGAGTCCAGAGAGTGCACTGGCACCACTGGGGATGCAGTGCAGTGAGTCCAGAGAGTGCACTGGCACCACTGGCGATGCATTGCATTGAGTCCAGAGAGTGCACTGGCACCACTGGGGATGCAGTGCAGTGAGTCCAGAGAGTGCACTGACAACACTAGGGATGCATTGCAGTGAGTCCAGAGAGTGCACTGGCACCACTGGGGATGCAGTGCAGTGAGTCCAGAGAGTGCACTGGCACCACTGGGGATGCAGGGCAGTGAGTCCAGAGAGTGCACAGGCACCACTGGGGATGCAGTGCAGTGAATCCAGAGAGTGCACTGGCACCAGTGGGGATGGAGTGCAGTGAGTCCAGAGAGTGCACTGGCACCACTGGGGATGCAGTGCAGTGAGTCCAGAGAGTGCACTGGCACCAGTGGCGATGCACTGCACTGAGTCCAGAGAATGCACTGGCAACACTGGGGATGCAGTGCAGTGAGTCCAGAGAGTGCACTGGCACCACTGGGGATGCAGTGCAGTGAGTCCAGAGATTGCACTGGCACCACAGGTGATGCACTGCAGTGAGTCCAGAGAGTGCACTGGCACCACTGGGGATGCAGTGCAGTCAGTCCAGAGAGTGCACTGGCACCACTTGGGATGCAGTGCAGTTAGTCCACAGAGTGCACTGGCACCACTGCGGATGCACTGCAGTGAGTCCAGAGAGTGCACTGGCACCACTAGGGATGCACTGCAGTGAGTCCAGAGAGTGCACTGGCACCACTAGGGATGCAGTGCAGTGAGTCCAGAGAGTGCACTGGCACCACTGGGGATGCAGTGCAGTGAGTCCAGAGAGTGCACTGGCACCACTGGCGATGCACTGCAGTGAGTACAGAGAGTGCACTGGCACCACAGGTGATGCAGTGCAGTGAGTCCAGAGAGTGCACTGACAACACTAGGGATGCATTGCATTGAGTCCAGAGAGTGCACTGGCACCACTGGGGATGCAGTGCAGTGAGTCCAGAGAGTGCACTGGCACCAGTGGGGATGCAGTGCAGTGAATCCAGAGAGTGCACTGGCACCACTGGGGATGCAGTGCAGTGAGTCCAGAGAGTGCACTGGCACCAGTGGCGATGCACTGCAGTGAGTCCAGAGAGTGCACTGGCACCACTGGGGATGCAGTGCAGTGAGTCCAGAGAGTGCACTGGCACCAGTGGCGATGCAGTGCATTGAATCCATAGAGTGCACTGGCACCACTGGGGATGCAGTGCAGTGAGTCCAGAGAGTGCACTGGCACCAGTGGCGATGCACTGCAGTGAGTCCAGAGAGTGCACTGGCACCACTGGGGATGCAGTGCAGTGAGTCCAGAGAGTGCACTGGCACCACTGGGGATGCACTGCAGTGAATCCAGAGAGTGCACTGGCACCACTGGGCATGCAGTGCAGTGAGCCCAGAGAGTGCACTGGCACCACTGGGGATGCAGCGCAGTGAATCCAGAGAGTGCACTGGCACCACTGGGGATGCAGTGCAGTGAGTCCAGAGAGTGCACTGGCACCACTGGGGATGCAGCGCAGTGAATCCAGAGAGTGCACTGGCACCACTGGGGATGCAGTGCAGTGAGTCCAGAGAGTGCACTGGCACCACTGGGGATGCAGTGCACTGAGTCCAGAGAATGCACTGGCACCACTGGGGATGCAGTGCAGTGAGTCCAGAGAGTGCACTGGCACCACTGGGGATGCACTGCAGTGAGTCCATAGAGTGAACTGGCACCACTGGGGATGCAGTGCAGTGAGTCCAGAGACTGCACTGGCACCATTGGTGATGCAGTGCAGTGAGTCCAGAGAGTGCACTGGCACCACTGGGGATGCACTGCAGTGAGTCCAGAGAGTGCACTGGCACCACAGGGATGCAGTGCAGTGAGTCCAGAGAGTGCACTGGCACCACTGGGGATGCAGTGCAGTGAGTCCAGAGAGTGCACTGGCACCACTGGGGATGCACTGCAGTGAGTCCATAGAGTGCACTGGCACCACTGGGGATGCAGTGCAGTGAGTCCAGAGACTGCACTGGCACCAGTGGGGATGCACTGCAGTGAGTCCAGAGACTGCACTGGCACCACTGGGGATGCACTGCAGTGACTCCAGAGAGTGCACTGGCACCACTGCGGATGCAGTGCAGGGAATCCAGAGAGTGCACTGGCACCACTGAGGATGCACTGCAGTGAGTCCAGAGAGTGCACTGGCACCACTGGGGATGCACTGCAGTGAGTCCAGAGAGTTCACTGGCACCACTGGGGATGCAGTGCAGTGACTCCAGAGAGTGCACTGGCACCACTGGGGATGCACTGCAGTGAGTCCAGAGAGTGCACTGGCACCACAGGGAATGCAGTGCAGTGAGTCCAGAGAGTGCACTGGCACCACTGGGGATGCACTGCAGTGAGTCCAGAGAGTGCACTGGCACCACTAGGGATGCAGTGCAGTGAGTCCAGAGAGTGCACTGTCACCACTGGCGATGCACTGCAGTGAGTCCAGAGAGTGCACTGGCACCACAGGTGATGCAGTGCAGTGAGTCCAGAGAGTGCACTGACAACACTAGGGATGCATTGCATTGAGTCCAGAGAGTGCACTGGCACCACTGGGGATGCAGTGCAGTGAGTCCAGAGAGTGCACTGGCACCACTGGGGATGCAGTGCAGTGAGTCCAGAGAGTGCACTGGCACCACTGGGGATGCACTGCAGTGAATCCAGAGAGTGCACTGGCACCACTGGGGATGCAGGGCAGTGAGTCCAGAGAGTGCACTGGCACCAGTGGGGATGCAGTGCAGTGAGTCCAGAGACTGCACTGGCACCAGTGGGGATGCACTGCAGTGAGTCCAGAGACTGCACTGGCACCACTGGGGATGCACTGCAGTGACTCCAGAGAGTGCACTGGCACCACTGCGGATGCAGTGCAGGGAATCCAGAGAGTGCACTGGCACCACTGAGGATGCACTGCAGTGAGTCCAGAGAGTGCACTGGCACCACTGGGGATGCACTGCAGTGAGTCCAGAGAGTTCACTGGCACCACTGGGGATGCAGTGCAGTGACTCCAGAGAGTGCACTGGCACCACTGGGGATGCACTGCAGTGAGTCCAGAGAGTGCACTGGCACCACAGGGAATGCAGTGCAGTGAGTCCAGAGAGTGCACTGGCACCACTGGGGATGCACTGCAGTGAGTCCAGAGAGTGCACTGGCACCACTAGGGATGCAGTGCAGTGAGTCCAGAGAGTGCACTGTCACCACTGGCGATGCACTGCAGTGAGTCCAGAGAGTGCACTGGCACCACAGGTGATGCAGTGCAGTGAGTCCAGAGAGTGCACTGACAACACTAGGGATGCATTGCATTGAGTCCAGAGAGTGCACTGGCACCACTGGGGATGCAGTGCAGTGAGTCCAGAGAGTGCACTGGCACCACTGGGGATGCAGTGCAGTGAGTCCAGAGAGTGCACTGGCACCACTGGGGATGCAGTGCAGTGAATCCAGAGAGTGCACTGGCACCACTGGGGATGCAGTGCAGTGAGTCCAGAGAGTGCACTGGCACCACTGGGGATGCAGTGCAGTGAATCCAGAGAGTGCACTGGCACCACTGGGGATGCAGTGCAGTGAGTCCAGAGAGTGCACTGGCACCAGTGGCGATGCACTGCACTGAGTCCAGAGAATGCACTGGCAACACTGGGGATGCAGTGCAGTGAGTCCAGAGAGTGCACTGGCACCACTGGGGATGCAGTGCATTGAATCCATAGAGTGCACTGGCACCACTGGGGATGCAGTGCAGTGAGTCCAGAGAGTGCACTGGCACCAGTGGCGATGCACTGCAGTGAGTCCAGAGAGTGCACTGGCACCACTGGGGATGCAGTGCAGTGAGTCCAGAGAGTGCACTGGCACCACTGGGGATGCACTGCAGTGAGTCCAGAGAGTGCACTGGCACCACTAGGGATGCAGTGCAGTGAGCCCAGAGAGTGCACTGGCACCACTGGGGATGCAGTGCAGTGAATCCAGAGAGTGCACTGGCACCACTGGGCATGCAGTGCAGTGAGTCCATAGAGTGCACTGGCACCACTGGGGATGCAGTGCAGTGAATCCAGAGAGTGCACTGGCACCACTGGGGATGCAGTGCAGTGAGTCCAGAGAGTGCACTGGCACCACTGGGTATGCAGTGCAGTTAGTCCAGAGATTGCACTGGCACCACTGGGGATGCACTGCAGTGAGTCCAGAGAGTGCACTGGCACCACTGGGGATGCACTGCAGTGAGTCCAGAGACTGCACTGGCACCAGTGGGGATGCACTGCAGTGAGTCCAGAGACTGCACTGGCACCACTGGGGATGCACTGCAGTGACTCCAGAGAGTGCACTGGCACCACTGCGGATGCAGTGCAGTGAATCCAGAGAGTGCACTGGCACCACTGAGGATGCACTGCAGTGAGTCCAGAGAGTGCACTGGCACAACTGGGGATGCACTGCAGTGAGTCCAGAGAGTTCACTGGCACCACTGGGGATGCAGTGCAGTGACTCCAGAGAGTGCACTGGCACCACTGGGGATGCACTGCAGTGAGTCCAGAGAGTGCACTGGCACCACAGGGAATGCAGTGCAGTGAGTCCAGAGAGTGCACTGGCACCACTGGGGATGCACTGCAGTGAGTCCAGAGAGTGCACTGGCACCACTAGGGATGCAGTGCAGTGAGTCCAGAGAGTGCACTGGCACCACTGGGGATGCAGTGCAGTGAGTCCAGAGAGTGCACTGGCACCACTGGCGATGCACTGCAGTGAGTACAGAGAGTGCACTGGCACCACAGGTGATGCAGTGCAGTGAGTCCAGAGAGTGCACTGGCACCACTGGGGATGCAGTGCAGTGAGTCCAGAGAGTGCACTGGCACCACTGGGGATGCAGTGCAGTGAGTCCAGAGAGTGCACTGGCACCACTGGGGATGCAGGGCAGTGAGTCCAGAGACTGCACTGGCACCACTGGGGATGCACTGCAGTGACTCCAGAGAGTGCACTGGCACCACTGCGGATGCAGTGCAGTGAGTCCAGAGAGTGCACTGGCACCACTGGGGATGCAGTGCATTGAATCCATAGAGTGCACTGGCACCACTGGGGATGCAGTGCAGTGAGTCCAGAGAGTGCACTGGCACCAGTGGCGATGCACTGCAGTGAGTCCAGAGAGTGCACTGGCACCACTGGGGATGCAGTGCAGTGAGTCCAGAGAGTGCACTGGCACCACTGGGGATGCACTGCAGTGAGTCCAGAGAGTGCACTGGCACCACTGGGCATGCAGTGCAGTGAGCCCAGAGAGTGCACTGGCACCACTGGGGATGCAGCGCAGTGAATCCAGAGAGTGCACTGGCACCACTGGGGATGCAGTGCAGTGAGTCCAGAGAGTGCACTGGCACCACTGGGGATGCAGTGCAGTGAGTCCAGAGAGTGCACTGGCACCAGTGGGGATGCAGTGCAGTGAGTCCAGAGAGTGCACTGGCACCACTGGGGATGCACTGCAGTGAGTCCATAGAGTGAACTGGCACCACTGGGGATGCAGTGCAGTGAGTCCAGAGACTGCACTGGCACCAGTGGGGATGCACTGCAGTGAGTCCAGAGACTGCACTGGCACCACTGGGGATGCACTGCAGTGACTCCAGAGAGTGCACTGGCACCACTGCGGATGCAGTGCAGGGAATCCAGAGAGTGCACTGGCACCACTGAGGATGCACTGCAGTGAGTCCAGAGAGTGCACTGGCACCACTGGGGATGCACTGCAGTGAGTCCAGAGAGTTCACTGGCACCACTGGGGATGCAGTGCAGTGTCTCCAGAGAGTGCACTGGCACCACTGGGGATGCACTGCAGTGAGTCCAGAGAGTGCACTGGCACCACAGGGAATGCAGTGCAGTGAGTCCAGAGAGTGCACTGGCACCACTGGGGATGCACTGCAGTGAGTCCAGAGAGTGCACTGGCACCACTAGGGATGCAGTGCAGTGAGTCCAGAGAGTGCACTGTCACCACTGGCGATGCACTGCAGTGAGTCCAGAGAGTGCACTGGCACCACAGGTGATGCAGTGCAGTGAGTCCAGAGAGTGCACTGACAACACTAGGGATGCATTGCATTGAGTCCAGAGAGTGCACTGGCACCACTGGGGATGCAGTGCAGTGAGTCCAGAGAGTGCACTGGCACCACTGGGGATGCAGTGCAGTGAGTCCAGAGAGTGCACTGGCACCACTGGGGATGCACTGCAGTGAGTCCAGAGAGTGCACTGGCACCACTGGGGATGCAGTGCAGTGAATCCAGAGAGTGCACTGGCACCACTGGGGATGCAGTGCAGTGAGTCCAGAGAGTGCACTGGCACCAGTGGGGATGCAGTGCAGTGAATCCAGAGAGTGCACTGGCACCACTGGGGATGCAGTGCAGTGAGTCCAGAGAGTGCACTGGCACCAGTGGCGATGCACTGCACTGAGTCCAGAGAATGCACTGGCAACACTGGGGATGCAGTGCAGTGAGTCCAGAGAGTGCACTGGCACCACTGGGGATGCAGTGCATTGAATCCATAGAGTGCACTGGCACCACTGGGGATGCAGTGCAGTGAGTCCAGAGAGTGCACTGGCACCAGTGGCGATGCACTGCAGTGAGTCCAGAGAGTGCACTGGCACCACTGGGGATGCAGTGCAGTGAGTCCAGAGAGTGCACTGGCACCACTGGGGATGCACTGCAGTGAGTCCAGAGAGTGCACTGGCACCACTAGGGATGCAGTGCAGTGAGCCCAGAGAGTGCACTGGCACCACTGGGGATGCAGTGCAGTGAATCCAGAGAGTGCACTGGCACCACTGGGCATGCAGTGCAGTGAGTCCATAGAGTGCACTGGCACCACTGGGGATGCAGTGCAGTGAATCCAGAGAGTGCACTGGCACCACTGGGGATGCAGTGCAGTGAGTCCAGAGAGTGCACTGGCACCACTGGGGATGCAGTGCAGTGAGTCCAGAGAGTGCACTAGCACCACTGGGTATGCAGTGCAGTGAGTCCAGAGAGTGCACTGGCACCAATGCGGATGCACTGCAGTGACTCCAGAGAGTGCACTGGCACCACTGGGGATGCAGTGCAGTGAGTCCAGACAGGGCAGTGGCACCACTGGGGATGCACTGCAGTTAGTCCAGAGATTGCACTGGCACCACTGGGGATGCACTGCAGTGAGTCCAGAGAGTGAACTGGCACCACTGGGGATGCAGTGCAGTGAGTCCAGAGACTGCACTGGCACCAGTGGGGATGCACTGCAGTGAGTCCAGAGACTGCACTGGCACCACTGGGGATGCACTGCAGTGACTCCAGAGAGTGCACTGGCACCACTGCGGATGCAGTGCAGTGAATCCAGAGAGTGCACTGGCACCACTGAGGATGCACTGCAGTGAGTCCAGAGAGTGCACTGGCACCACTGGGGATGCACTGCAGTGAGTCCAGAGAGTTCACTGGCACCACTGGGGATGCAGTGCAGTGACTCCAGAGAGTGCACTGGCACCACTGGGGATGCACTGCAGTGAGTCCAGAGAGTGCACTGGCACCACAGGGAATGCAGTGCAGTGAGTCCAGAGAGTGCACTGGCACCACTGGGGATGCACTGCAGTGAGTCCAGAGAGTGCACTGGCACCACTAGGGATGCAGTGCAGTGAGTCCAGAGAGTGCACTGGCACCACTGGGGATGCAGTGCAGTGAGTCCAGAGAGTGCACTGGCACCACTGGTGATGCACTGCAGTGAGTACAGAGAGTGCACTGGCACCACAGGTGATGCAGTGCAGTGAGTCCAGAGAGTGCACTGGCACCACTGGGGATGCAGTGCAGTGAGTCCAGAGAGTGCACTGGCACCACTGGGGATGCAGTGCAGTGAGTCCAGAGAGTGCACTGGCACCACTGGGGATGCAGGGCAGTGAGTCCAGAGAGTGCACTGGCACCACTGGGGATGCAGTGCAGTGAGTCCAGAGAGTGCACTGGCACCACTGGGGATGCAGTGCAGTGAATCCAGAGAGTGCACTGGCACCAGTGGCGATGCACTGCAGTGAGTCCAGAGAGTGCACTGGCACCACTGGGGATGCAGTGCAGTGAGTCCAGAGAGTGCACTGGCACCACTGGGGATGCAGTGCATTGAATCCATAGAGTGCACTGGCACCACTGGGGATGCAGTGCAGTGAGTCCAGAGAGTGCACTGGCACCAGTGGCGATGCACTGCAGTGAGTCCAGAGAGTGCACTGGCACCACTGGGGATGCAGTGCAGTGAGTCCAGAGAGTGCACTGGCACCACTGGGGATGCACTGCAGTGAATCCAGAGAGTGCACTGGCACCACTGGGCATGCAGTGCAGTGAGCCCAGAGAGTGCACTGGCAGCACTGGGGATGCAGCGCAGTGAATCCAGAGAGTGCACTGGCACCACTGGGGATGCAGTGCAGTGAGTCCAGAGAGTGCACTGGCACCACTGGGGATGCAGTGCACTGAGTCCAGAGAATGCACTGGCACCACTGGGGATGCAGTGCAGTGAGTCCAGAGAGTGCACTGGCACCACTGGGGATGCACTGCAGTGAGTCCATAGAGTGAACTGGCACCACTGGGGATGCAGTGCAGTGAGTCCAGAGACTGCACTGGCACCAGTGGGGATGCACTGCAGTGAGTCCAGAGACTGCACTGGCACCACTGGGGATGCACTGCAGTGACTCCAGAGAGTGCACTGGCACCACTGCGGATGCAGTGCAGGGAATCCAGAGAGTGCACTGGCACCACTGAGGATGCACTGCAGTGAGTCCAGAGAGAGCACTGGCACCACTGGGGATGCACTGCAGTGAGTCCAGAGAGTTCACTGGCACCACTGGGGATGCAGTGCAGTGACTCCAGAGAGTGCACTGGCACCACTGGGGATGCAGTGCAGTGAGTCCAGAGAGTGCACTGGCACCACAGGGAATGCAGTGCAGTGAGTCCAGAGAGTGCACTGGCACCACTGGGGATGCACTGCAGTGAGTCCAGAGAGTGCACTGGCACCACTAGGGATGCAGTGCAGTGAGTCCAGAGAGTGCACTGTCACCACTGGCGATGCACTGCAGTGAGTCCAGAGAGTGCACTGGCACCACAGGTGATGCAGTGCAGTGAGTCCAGAGAGTGCACTGACAACACTAGGGATGCATTGCATTGAGTCCAGAGAGTGCACTGGCACCACTGGGGATGCAGTGCAGTGAGTCCAGAGAGTGCACTGGCACCACTGGGGATGCAGTGCAGTGAGTCCAGAGAGTGCACTGGCACCACTGGGGATGCACTGCAATGAGTCCAGAGAGTGCACTGGCACCACTGGGGATGCAGTGCAGTGAATCCAGAGAGTGCACTGGCACCACTGGGGATGCAGTGCAGTGAGTCCAGAGAGTGCACTGGCACCAGTGGGGATGCAGTGCAGTGAATCCAGAGAGTGCACTGGCACCACTGGGGATGCAGTGCAGTGAGTCCAGAGAGTGCACTGGCACCAGTGGCGATGCACTGCACTGAGTCCAGAGAATGCACTGGCAACACTGGGGATGCAGTGCAGTGAGTCCAGAGAGTGCACTGGCACCACTGGGGATGCAGTGCATTGAATCCATAGAGTGCACTGGCACCACTGGGGATGCAGTGCAGTGAGTCCAGAGAGTGCACTGGCACCAGTGGCGATGCACTGCAGTGAGTCCAGAGAGTGCACTGGCACCACTGGGGATGCAGTGCAGTGAGTCCAGAGAGTGCACTGGCACCACTGGGGATGCACTGCAGTGAGTCCAGAGAGTGCACTGGCACCACTAGGGATGCAGTGCAGTGAGCCCAGAGAGTGCACTGGCACCACTGGGGATGCAGTGCAGTGAATCCAGAGAGTGCACTGGCACCACTGGGCATGCAGCGCAGTGAGTCCATAGAGTGCACTGGCACCACTGGGCATGCAGTGCAGTGAGTCCATAGAGTGCACTGGCACCACTGGGGATGCAGTGCAGTGAATCCAGAGAGTGCACTGGCACCACTGGGGATGCAGTGCAGTGAGTCCAGAGAGTGCACTGGCACCACTGGGGATGCAGTGCAGTGAGTCCAGAGAGTGCACTGGCACCACTGGGTATGCAGTGCAGTGAGTCCAGAGAGTGCACTGGCACCAATGCGGATGCACTGCAGTGACTCCAGAGAGTGCACTGGCACCACTGGGGATGCAGTGCAGTGAGTCCAGACAGGGCAGTGGCACCACTGGGGATGCACTGCAGTTAGTCCAGAGATTGCACTGGCACCACTGGGGATGCACTGCAGTGACTCCAGAGAGTGCACTGGCACCACTGCGGATGCAGTGCAGTGAATCCAGAGAGTGCACTGGCACCACTGAGGATGCACTGCAGTGAGTCCAGAGAGTTCACTGGCACCACTGGGGATGCAGTGCAGTGACTCCAGAGAGTGCACTGGCACCACTGGGGATGCACTGCAGTGAGTCCAGAGAGTGCACTGGCACCACAGGGAATGCAGTGCAGTGAGTCCAGAGAGTGCACTGGCACCACTGGGGATGCACTGCAGTGAGTCCAGAGAGTGCACTGGCACCACTAGGGATGCAGTGCAGTGAGTCCAGAGAGTGCACTGGCACCACTGGGGATGCAGTGCAGTGAGTCCAGAGAGTGCACTGGCACCACTGGCGATGCACTGCAGTGAGTACAGAGAGTGCACTGGCACCACAGGTGATGCAGTGCAGTGAGTCCAGAGAGTGCACTGGCACCACTGGGGATGCAGTGCAGTGAGTCCAGAGAGTGCACTGGCACCACTGGGGATGCAGTGCAGTGAGTCCAGAGAGTGCACTGGCACCACTGGGGATGCAGGGCAGTGAGTCCAGAGAGTGCACTGGCACCACTGGGGATGCACTGCAGTGAGTCCAGAGAGTGCACTGGCACCACTGGGGATGCAGTGCAGTGAATCCAGAGAGTGCACTGGCACCACTGGGGATGCAGTGCAGTGAATCCAGAGAGTGCACTGGCACCACTGGGGATGCAGTGCAGTGAGTCCAGAGAGTGCACTGGCACCAGTGGGGATGCAGTGCAGTGAATCCAGAGAGTGCACTGGCACCACTGGGGATGCAGTGCAGTGAGTCCAGAGAGTGCACTGGCACCAGTGGCGATGCACTGCACTGAGTCCAGAGAATGCACTGGCAACACTGGGGATGCAGTGCAGTGAGTCCAGAGAGTGCACTGGCACCACTGGGGATGCAGTGCAGTGAGTCCATAGAGTGCACTGGCACCACTGGGCATGCAGTGCAGTGAGTCCATAGAGTGCACTGGCACCACTGGGGATGCAGTGCAGTGAATCCAGAGAGTGCACTGGCACCACTGGGGATGCAGTGCAGTGAGTCCAGAGAGTGCACTGGCACCACTGGGTATGCAGTGCAGTGAGTCCAGAGAGTGCACTGGCACCAATGCGGATGCACTGCAGTGACTCCAGAGAGTGCACTGGCACCACTGGGGATGCAGTGCAGTGAGTCCAGACAGGGCAGTGGCACCACTGGGGATGCACTGCAGTTAGTCCAGAGATTGCACTGGCACCACTGGGGATGCACTGCAGTGACTCCAGAGAGTGCACTGGCACCACTGCGGATGCAGTGCAGTGAATCCAGAGAGTGCACTGGCACCACTGAGGATGCACTGCAGTGAGTCCAGAGAGTTCACTGGCACCACTGGGGATGCAGTGCAGTGACTCCAGAGAGTGCACTGGCACCACTGGGGATGCACTGCAGTGAGTCCAGAGAGTGCACTGGCACCACAGGGAATGCAGTGCAGTGAGTCCAGAGAGTGCACTGGCACCACTGGGGATGCACTGCAGTGAGTCCAGAGAGTGCACTGGCACCACTAGGGATGCAGTGCAGTGAGTCCAGAGAGTGCACTGGCACCACTGGGGATGCAGTGCAGTGAGTCCAGAGAGTGCACTGGCACCACTGGCGATGCACTGCAGTGAGTACAGAGAGTGCACTGGCACCACAGGTGATGCAGTGCAGTGAGTCCAGAGAGTGCACTGGCACCACTGGGGATGCAGTGCAGTGAGTCCAGAGAGTGCACTGGCACCACTGGGGATGCAGTGCAGTGAGTCCAGAGAGTGCACTGGCACCACTGGGGATGCAGGGCAGTGAGTCCAGAGAGTGCACTGGCACCACTGGGGATGCACTGCAGTGAGTCCAGAGAGTGCACTGGCACCACTGGGGATGCAGTGCAGTGAATCCAGAGAGTGCACTGGCACCACTGGGGATGCAGTGCAGTGAGCCCATAGAGTGCACTGGCACCACTGGGGATGCAGTGCAGTGAGTCCAGAGAGTGCACTGGCACCAGTGGGGATGCAGTGCAGTGAATCCAGAGAGTGCACTGGCACCACTGGGGATGCAGTGCAGTGAGTCCAGAGAGTGCACTGGCACCAGTGGCGATGCACTGCACTGAGTCCAGAGAATGCACTGGCAACACTGGGGATGCAGTGCAGTGAGTCCAGAGAGTGCACTGGCACCACTGGGGATGCAGTGCAGTGAGTCCAGAGAGTGCACTGGCACCACTGGGGATGCAGTGCATTGAATCCATAGAGTGCACAGGCACCACTGGGGATGCAGTGCAGTGAGTCCAGAGAGTGCACTGGCACCAGTGGCGATGCACTGCAGTGAGTCCAGAGACTGCACTGGCACCACTGGGGATGCACTGCAGTGACTCCAGAGAGTGCACTGGCACCACTGCGGATGCAGTGCAGTGAATCCAGAGAGTGCACTGGCACCACTGGGCATGCAGTGCAGTGAGCCCAGAGAGTGCACTGGCACCACTGGGGATGCACTGCAGTGACTCCAGAGAGTGCACTGGCACCACTGGGGATGCAGTGCAGTGAATCCAGAGAGTGCACTGGCACCACTGAGGATGCACTGCAGTGAGTCCAGAGAGTGCACAGGCACAACTGGGGATGCACTGCAGTGAGTCCAGAGAGTTCACTGGCACCACTGGGGATGCAGTGCAGTGACTCCAGAGAGTGCACTGGCACCACTGGGGATGCACTGCAGTGAGTCCAGAGAGTGCACTGGCACCACAGGGAATGCAGTGCAGTGAGTCCAGAGAGTGCACTGGCACCACTGGGGATGCAGTGCAGTGAGTCCAGAGAGTGCACTGGCACCACTGGGGATGCAGTGCAGTGAGTCCAGAGAGTGCACTGGCACCACTGGCGATGCACTGCAGTGAGTACAGAGAGTGCACTGGCACCACAGGTGATGCAGTGCAGTGAGTCCAGAGAGTGCACTGACAACACTGGGGATGCAGTGCAGTGAGTCCAGAGAGTGCACTGGCACCACTGGCGATGCACTGCAGTGAGTACAGAGAGTGCACTGGCACCACAGGTGATGCATTGCATTGAGTCCAGAGAGTGCACTGGCACCACTGGGGATGCAGTGCAGTGAGTCCAGAGAGTGCACTGGCACCACTGGGGATGCAGGGCAGTGAGTCCAGAGAGTGCACTGGCACCACTGGGGATGCACTGCAGTGAGTCCAGAGAGTGCACTGGCACCACTGGGGATGCAGTGCAGTGAATCCAGAGAGTGCACTGGCACCACTGGGGATGCAGTGCAGTGAGTCCAGAGAGTGCACTGGCACCAGTGGGGATGCAGTGCAGTGAATCCAGAGAGTGCACTGGCACCACTGGGGATGCAGTGCAGTGAGTCCAGAGAGTGTACTGGCACCAGTGGCGATGCACTGCACTGAGTCCAGAGAATGCACTGGCAACACTGGGGATGCAGTGCAGTGAGTCCAGAGAGTGCACTGGCACCACTGGGGATGCAGTGCAGTGAGTCCAGAGAGTGCACTGGAACCACTGGGCATGCAGTGCATTGAATCCATAGAGTGCACAGGCACCACTGGGGATGCAGTGCAGTGAGTCCAGAGAGTGCACTGGCACCAGTGGCGATGCACTGAAGTGAGTCCAGAGACTGCACTGGCACCACTCGGGATGCAGTGCAGTGAGTCCAGAGAGTGCACTGGCACCACTGGGGATGCAGGGCAGTGAATCCAGAGAGTGCACTGGCACCACTGGGCATGCAGTGCAGTGAGCCCAGAGAGTGCACTGGCACCACTGGGGATGCAGTGCAGTGAGTCCAGAGAGTGCACTGGCACCACTGGGGATGCAGTGCAGTGAGTCCATAGAGTGCACTGGCACCACTGGGGATGCAGTGCATTGAATCCAAGAGTGCACTGGCACCACTGGGGATGCAGTGCAGTGAGTCCAGAGAGTGCACTGGCACCACTGGGTATGCAGTGCAGTGACTCCAGAGAGTGCACTGGCACCACTGGGGATGCAGTGCAGTGAGTACAGAGATTGCACTGGCACCACTGGGGATGCAGTGCAGTGAGTCCAGAGAGGGCAGTGGCACCACTGGGGATGCACTGCAGTTAGTCCAGAGAGTGCACTGGCACGACTGGGGATGCCATGCAGTGAGTCCAGAGACTGCACTGGCACCACTGAGGATGCACTGCAGTGAGTCCAGAGAGTGCACTGGCACCACTGGGGATGCACTGCAGTGACTCCAGAGAGTGCACTGGTACGACTGCGGATGCAGTGCAGTGAATCCAGAGAGTGCACTGGCACCACTGAGGATGCACTGCAGTGAGTCCAGAGAGTGCACTGGCACCACTGGGGATGCACTGCAGTGACTCCAAAGAGTGCACTGGTACGACTGCGGATGCAGTGTAGTGAATCCAGAGAGTGCACTGTCACCACTAAGGATGCACTGCAGTGAGTCCAGAGAGTGCACTGGCACCACGGGGGATGCAGTGCAGTGAGTCCAGAGGGTTCACTGGCACCACTTCGGATGCAGTGCAGTGAGTCCACAGAGTGCACTGGCACCACTGCGGATGCACTGCAGTGAGTCCAGAGAGTGCACTGGCACCACTGCGGATGCACTGCAGTGAGTCCAGAGACTGCTCTGTCACCACTGGGGATGCACTGCAGTGAGTCCAGAGAGTGCACTGGCACCACAGGGGATGCAGTGCAGTGAGCCCATAGAGTGCACTGGCACCACTGGGGATGCAGTGCAGTGAGTCCAGAGAGTGCACTGGCACCACTGGGGATGCAGTGCATTGAATCAAGAGAGTGCACTGGCACCACTGGGGATGCAGTGCAGTGAGTCCAGAGAGTGCACTGGCACCACTGGGGATTCAGTGCAATGAATCCAGAGAGTGCACTGGCACCTCTGGGGATGCAGTGCAGTGAGTCCAGAGAGTGCACTGGCACCACGGGGGATGCAGTGCAGTGAGTCCAGAGGGTTCACTGGCACCACTTGGGATGCAGTGCAGTGAGTCCACAGAGTGCACTGGCACCACTGCGGATGCACTGCAGTGAGTCCAGAGAGTGCACTGGCACCACTGCGGATGCACTGCAGTGAGTCCAGAGAGTGCACTGGCACCACTGGGGATGCACTGCAGTGAGTCCAGAGAGTGCACTGGCACCACAGGGGATGCAGTGCAGTGAGCCCATAGAGTGCACTGGCACCACTGGGGATGCAGTGCAGTGAGTCCAGAGAGTGCACTGGCACCACTGGGGATGCAGTGCATTGAATCAAGAGAGTGCACTGGCACCACTGGGGATGCAGTGCAGTGAGTCCAGAGAGTGCACTGGCACCACTGGGGATTCAGTGCAATGAATCCAGAGAGTGCACTGGCACCTCTGGGGATGCAGTGCAGTGAGTACAGAGAGTGCACTGGCACCACTGGGGATGCAGTGCAGTGAGTCCAGCGAGTGCACTGGCACCACTGGGGATGCACTGCAGTGAGTCCATAGAGTGCACTGGCACCACTGGGGATGCACTGCAGTGAGTCCATAGAGTGCACTGGCACCACTGGGGATGCAGTGCAGTGAGTCCAGAGAGTGCACTGCCACCACAGGGGATGCATTGCAGTGAGTCCAGAGAGTGCACTGGCACCAGTGGCGATGCACTGCAGTGAGTACAGAGAGTGCACTGGAACCACTGGGGATGCACTGCAGTGAGTCCAGAGATTGCACTGGCACCACTGGGGATGCAGTGCAGTGAGTCCAGAGAGTGCATGGGCACCACTGGGGATGCACTGCAGTGAGTCCAGAGAGTGCACTGGCACCACTGGGGATGCACTGCAGTGAGTCCAGAGAGTGCACTGGCACCAGTGGCGATGCACTGCACTGAGTCCAGAGAGTGCACTGGCACCACTGGGGATGCACTGCAGTGAGTCCAGAGAGTGCACTGGCACCACTGGGGATGCAGTGCAGTGAGTCCAGAGAGTGCACTGGCACCACTGGGGATGCAGTGCAGTGAGTCCAGAGAGTGCATGGGCACCACTGGGGATGCACTGCAGTGAGTCCAGAGATTGCACTGGCACGACTGGTGATGCAGTGCAGTGAGTCCAGAGACTGCACTGGCACCATTGGGGATGCACTGCAGTGAGTCCAGAGACTGCACTGGCACCACTGGGGATGCACTGCAGTGAGTCCAGAGAGTGCACTGGCACCACTGGGGATGTACAGCAGTGAGTCCGCAGAGTGCACTGGCACCACTGGGGATGCAGTGCAGTGAGTCCAGAGACTGCACTGGCACCATTGGGGATGTACTGCAGTGAGTCCAGAGACTGCACTGGCACCACTGGGGATGCACTGCAGTGACTCCAGAGAGTGCACTGGCACCACTGCGGATGCAGTGCAGTGAATCCAGAGAGTGCACTGGCACCACTGAGGATGCACTGCAGTGAGTCCAGAGAGTGCATTGGCACCACTGGGGATGCACTGCAGTGAGTCCAGAGAGTTCACTGGCACCACTGGGGATGCAGTGCAGTGACTCCAGAGAGTGCACTGGCACCACTGGGGATGCACTGCAGTGAGTCCAGAGAGTGCACTGGCACCACTGGGGATGCAGTGCAGTGAGTCCAGAGAGTTCACTGGCACCACAGGGAATGCAGTGCAGTGAGTCCAGAGAGTGCACTGGCACCACTGGGGATGCAGGGCAGTGAGTCCAGAGAGTGCACTGGCACCACTGGGGATGCACTGCAGTGAGTCCAGAGAGTGCACTGGCACCACTGGGGATGCAGTGCAGTGAATCCAGAGAGTGCACTGGCAACACTGGGGATGCAGTGCAGTGAGTCCAGAGAGTGCACTGGCACCACTGGGGATGCAGTGCAGTGAAGTCAGAGAGTGCACTGGCACCACTGGGGATGCAGTGCAGTGAGTCCAGAGAGTGCACTGGCACCAGTGGGGATGCAGTGCAGTGAATCCAGAGAGTGCACTGGCACTACTGGGGATGCAGTGCAGTGAGTCCAGAGAGTGCACTGGCACCACTGGGGATGCACTGCAGTGAGTCCAGAGAATGCACTGGCAACACTGGGGATGCAGTGCAGTGAGTCCAGAGAGTGCACTGGCACCACTGGGGATGCAGTGCAGTGAGTCCAGAGAGTGCATTGGCACAACTGGGGATGCACTGCAGTGAGTCCAGAGAGTTCACTGGCACCACTGGGGATGCAGTGCAGTGACTCCAGAGAGTGCACTGGCACCACTGGGGATGCACTGCAGTGAGTCCAGAGAGTGCACTGGCACCACAGGGAATGCAGTGCAGTGAGTCCAGAGAGTGCACTGGCACCACTTGTGATGCACTGCAGTGAGTCCAGAGAGTGCACTGGCACCACTAGGGATGCAGTGCAGTGAGTCCAGAGAGTGCACTGGCACCACTGGGGATGCAGTGCAGTGAGTCCAGAGAGTGCATTGGCACCACTGGCGATGCACTGCAGTGAGTACAGAGAGTGCACTGGCACCACAGGTGATGCAGTGCAGTGAGTCCAGAGAGTGCACTGACAACACTAGGGATGCATTGCATTGAGTCCAGAGAGTGCACTGGCACCACTGGGGATGCAGTGCAGTGAGTCCAGAGAGTGCACTGGCACCACTGGGGATGCAGTGCACTGAGTCCAGAGAATGCACTGGCACCACTGGGGATGCAGTGCAGTGAGTCCAGAGAGTGCACTGGCACCACTGGGGATGCACTGCAGTGAGTCCATAGAGTGAACTGGCACCACTGGGGATGCAGTGCAGTGAGTCCAGAGACTGCACTGGCACCAGTGGGGATGCACTGCAGTGAGTCCAGAGACTGCACTGGCACCACTGGGGATGCACTGCAGTGACTCCAGAGAGTGCACTGGCACCACTGCGGATGCAGTGCAGGGAATCCAGAGAGTGCACTGGCACCACTGAGGATGCACTGCAGTGAGTCCAGAGAGAGCACTGGCACCACTGGGGATGCACTGCAGTGAGTCCAGAGAGTTCACTGGCACCACTGGGGATGCAGTGCAGTGACTCCAGAGAGTGCACTGGCACCACTGGGGATGCAGTGCAGTGAGTCCAGAGAGTGCACTGGCACCACAGGGAATGCAGTGCAGTGAGTCCAGAGAGTGCACTGGCACCACTGGGGATGCACTGCAGTGAGTCCAGAGAGTGCACTGGCACCACTAGGGATGCAGTGCAGTGAGTCCAGAGAGTGCACTGTCACCACTGGCGATGCACTGCAGTGAGTCCAGAGAGTGCACTGGCACCACAGGTGATGCAGTGCAGTGAGTCCAGAGAGTGCACTGACAACACTAGGGATGCATTGCATTGAGTCCAGAGAGTGCACTGGCACCACTGGGGATGCAGTGCAGTGAGTCCAGAGAGTGCACTGGCACCACTGGGGATGCAGTGCAGTGAGTCCAGAGAGTGCACTGGCACCACTGGGGATGCACTGCAATGAGTCCAGAGAGTGCACTGGCACCACTGGGGATGCAGTGCAGTGAATCCAGAGAGTGCACTGGCACCACTGGGGATGCAGTGCAGTGAGTCCAGAGAGTGCACTGGCACCAGTGGGGATGCAGTGCAGTGAATCCAGAGAGTGCACTGGCACCACTGGGGATGCAGTGCAGTGAGTCCAGAGAGTGCACTGGCACCAGTGGCGATGCACTGCACTGAGTCCAGAGAATGCACTGGCAACACTGGGGATGCAGTGCAGTGAGTCCAGAGAGTGCACTGGCACCACTGGGGATGCAGTGCATTGAATCCATAGAGTGCACTGGCACCACTGGGGATGCAGTGCAGTGAGTCCAGAGAGTGCACTGGCACCAGTGGCGATGCACTGCAGTGAGTCCAGAGAGTGCACTGGCACCACTGGGGATGCAGTGCAGTGAGTCCAGAGAGTGCACTGGCACCACTGGGGATGCACTGCAGTGAGTCCAGAGAGTGCACTGGCACCACTAGGGATGCAGTGCAGTGAGCCCAGAGAGTGCACTGGCACCACTGGGGATGCAGTGCAGTGAATCCAGAGAGTGCACTGGCACCACTGGGCATGCAGCGCAGTGAGTCCATAGAGTGCACTGGCACCACTGGGCATGCAGTGCAGTGAGTCCATAGAGTGCACTGGCACCACTGGGGATGCAGTGCAGTGAATCCAGAGAGTGCACTGGCACCACTGGGGATGCAGTGCAGTGAGTCCAGAGAGTGCACTGGCACCACTGGGGATGCAGTGCAGTGAGTCCAGAGAGTGCACTGGCACCACTGGGTATGCAGTGCAGTGAGTCCAGAGAGTGCACTGGCACCAATGCGGATGCACTGCAGTGACTCCAGAGAGTGCACTGGCACCACTGGGGATGCAGTGCAGTGAGTCCAGACAGGGCAGTGGCACCACTGGGGATGCACTGCAGTTAGTCCAGAGATTGCACTGGCACCACTGGGGATGCACTGCAGTGACTCCAGAGAGTGCACTGGCACCACTGCGGATGCAGTGCAGTGAATCCAGAGAGTGCACTGGCACCACTGAGGATGCACTGCAGTGAGTCCAGAGAGTTCACTGGCACCACTGGGGATGCAGTGCAGTGACTCCAGAGAGTGCACTGGCACCACTGGGGATGCACTGCAGTGAGTCCAGAGAGTGCACTGGCACCACAGGGAATGCAGTGCAGTGAGTCCAGAGAGTGCACTGGCACCACTGGGGATGCACTGCAGTGAGTCCAGAGAGTGCACTGGCACCACTAGGGATGCAGTGCAGTGAGTCCAGAGAGTGCACTGGCACCACTGGGGATGCAGTGCAGTGAGTCCAGAGAGTGCACTGGCACCACTGGCGATGCACTGCAGTGAGTACAGAGAGTGCACTGGCACCACAGGTGATGCAGTGCAGTGAGTCCAGAGAGTGCACTGGCACCACTGGGGATGCAGTGCAGTGAGTCCAGAGAGTGCACTGGCACCACTGGGGATGCAGTGCAGTGAGTCCAGAGAGTGCACTGGCACCACTGGGGATGCAGGGCAGTGAGTCCAGAGAGTGCACTGGCACCACTGGGGATGCACTGCAGTGAGTCCAGAGAGTGCACTGGCACCACTGGGGATGCAGTGCAGTGAATCCAGAGAGTGCACTGGCACCACTGGGGATGCAGTGCAGTGAATCCAGAGAGTGCACTGGCACCACTGGGGATGCAGTGCAGTGAGTCCAGAGAGTGCACTGGCACCAGTGGGGATGCAGTGCAGTGAATCCAGAGAGTGCACTGGCACCACTGGGGATGCAGTGCAGTGAGTCCAGAGAGTGCACTGGCACCAGTGGCGATGCACTGCACTGAGTCCAGAGAATGCACTGGCAACACTGGGGATGCAGTGCAGTGAGTCCAGAGAGTGCACTGGCACCACTGGGGATGCAGTGCAGTGAGTCCATAGAGTGCACTGGCACCACTGGGCATGCAGTGCAGTGAGTCCATAGAGTGCACTGGCACCACTGGGGATGCAGTGCAGTGAATCCAGAGAGTGCACTGGCACCACTGGGGATGCAGTGCAGTGAGTCCAGAGAGTGCACTGGCACCACTGGGTATGCAGTGCAGTGAGTCCAGAGAGTGCACTGGCACCAATGCGGATGCACTGCAGTGACTCCAGAGAGTGCACTGGCACCACTGGGGATGCAGTGCAGTGAGTCCAGACAGGGCAGTGGCGCCACTGGGGATGCACTGCAGTTAGTCCAGAGATTGCACTGGCACCACTGGGGATGCACTGCAGTGACTCCAGAGAGTGCACTGGCACCACTGCGGATGCAGTGCAGTGAATCCAGAGAGTGCACTGGCACCACTGAGGATGCACTGCAGTGAGTCCAGAGAGTTCACTGGCACCACTGGGGATGCAGTGCAGTGACTCCAGAGAGTGCACTGGCACCACTGGGGATGCACTGCAGTGAGTCCAGAGAGTGCACTGGCACCACAGGGAATGCAGTGCAGTGAGTCCAGAGAGTGCACTGGCACCACTGGGGATGCACTGCAGTGAGTCCAGAGAGTGCACTGGCACCACTAGGGATGCAGTGCAGTGAGTCCAGAGAGTGCACTGGCACCACTGGGGATGCAGTGCAGTGAGTCCAGAGAGTGCACTGGCACCACTGGCGATGCACTGCAGTGAGTACAGAGAGTGCACTGGCACCACAGGTGATGCAGTGCAGTGAGTCCAGAGAGTGCACTGGCACCACTGGGGATGCAGTGCAGTGAGTCCAGAGAGTGCACTGGCACCACTGGGGATGCAGTGCAGTGAGTCCAGAGAGTGCACTGGCACCACTGGGGATGCAGGGCAGTGAGTCCAGAGAGTGCACTGGCACCACTGGGGATGCACTGCAGTGAGTCCAGAGAGTGCACTGGCACCACTGGGGATGCAGTGCAGTGAATCCAGAGAGTGCACTGGCACCACTGGGGATGCAGTGCAGTGAGCCCATAGAGTGCACTGGCACCACTGGGGATGCAGTGCAGTGAGTCCAGAGAGTGCACTGGCACCAGTGGGGATGCAGTGCAGTGAATCCAGAGAGTGCACTGGCACCACTGGGGATGCAGTGCAGTGAGTCCAGAGAGTGCACTGGCACCAGTGGCGATGCACTGCACTGAGTCCAGAGAATGCACTGGCAACACTGGGGATGCAGTGCAGTGAGTCCAGAGAGTGCACTGGCACCACTGGGGATGCAGTGCAGTGAGTCCAGAGAGTGCACTGGCACCACTGGGGATGCAGTGCATTGAATCCATAGAGTGCACAGGCACCACTGGGGATGCAGTGCAGTGAGTCCAGAGAGTGCACTGGCACCAGTGGCGATGCACTGCAGTGAGTCCAGAGACTGCACTGGCACCACTGGGGATGCACTGCAGTGACTCCAGAGAGTGCACTGGCACCACTGCGGATGCAGTGCAGTGAATCCAGAGAGTGCACTGGCACCACTGGGCATGCAGTGCAGTGAGCCCAGAGAGTGCACTGGCACCACTGGGGATGCACTGCAGTGACTCCAGAGAGTGCACTGGCACCACTGGGGATGCAGTGCAGTGAATCCAGAGAGTGCACTGGCACCACTGAGGATGCACTGCAGTGAGTCCAGAGAGTGCACAGGCACAACTGGGGATGCACTGCAGTGAGTCCAGAGAGTTCACTGGCACCACTGGGGATGCAGTGCAGTGACTCCAGAGAGTGCACTGGCACCACTGGGGATGCACTGCAGTGAGTCCAGAGAGTGCACTGGCACCACAGGGAATGCAGTGCAGTGAGTCCAGAGAGTGCACTGGCACCACTGGGGATGCAGTGCAGTGAGTCCAGAGAGTGCACTGGCACCACTGGGGATGCAGTGCAGTGAGTCCAGAGAGTGCACTGGCACCACTGGCGATGCACTGCAGTGAGTACAGAGAGTGCACTGGCACCACAGGTGATGCAGTGCAGTGAGTCCAGAGAGTGCACTGACAACACTGGGGATGCAGTGCAGTGAGTCCAGAGAGTGCACTGGCACCACTGGCGATGCACTGCAGTGAGTACAGAGAGTGCACTGGCACCACAGGTGATGCATTGCATTGAGTCCAGAGAGTGCACTGGCACCACTGGGGATGCAGTGCAGTGAGTCCAGAGAGTGCACTGGCACCACTGGGGATGCAGGGCAGTGAGTCCAGAGAGTGCACTGGCACCACTGGGGATGCACTGCAGTGAGTCCAGAGAGTGCACTGGCACCACTGGGGATGCAGTGCAGTGAATCCAGAGAGTGCACTGGCACCACTGGGGATGCAGTGCAGTGAGTCCAGAGAGTGCACTGGCACCAGTGGGGATGCAGTGCAGTGAATCCAGAGAGTGCACTGGCACCACTGGGGATGCAGTGCAGTGAGTCCAGAGAGTGTACTGGCACCAGTGGCGATGCACTGCACTGAGTCCAGAGAATGCACTGGCAACACTGGGGATGCAGTGCAGTGAGTCCAGAGAGTGCACTGGCACCACTGGGGATGCAGTGCAGTGAGTCCAGAGAGTGCACTGGAACCACTGGGCATGCAGTGCATTGAATCCATAGAGTGCACAGGCACCACTGGGGATGCAGTGCAGTGAGTCCAGAGAGTGCACTGGCACCAGTGGCGATGCACTGAAGTGAGTCCAGAGACTGCACTGGCACCACTCGGGATGCAGTGCAGTGAGTCCAGAGAGTGCACTGGCACCACTGGGGATGCAGGGCAGTGAATCCAGAGAGTGCACTGGCACCACTGGGCATGCAGTGCAGTGAGCCCAGAGAGTGCACTGGCACCACTGGGGATGCAGTGCAGTGAGTCCAGAGAGTGCACTGGCACCACTGGGGATGCAGTGCAGTGAGTCCATAGAGTGCACTGGCACCACTGGGGATGCAGTGCATTGAATCCAAGAGTGCACTGGCACCACTGGGGATGCAGTGCAGTGAGTCCAGAGAGTGCACTGGCACCACTGGGTATGCAGTGCAGTGACTCCAGAGAGTGCACTGGCACCACTGGGGATGCAGTGCAGTGAGTACAGAGATTGCACTGGCACCACTGGGGATGCAGTGCAGTGAGTCCAGAGAGGGCAGTGGCACCACTGGGGATGCACTGCAGTTAGTCCAGAGAGTGCACTGGCACGACTGGGGATGCCATGCAGTGAGTCCAGAGACTGCACTGGCACCACTGAGGATGCACTGCAGTGAGTCCAGAGAGTGCACTGGCACCACTGGGGATGCACTGCAGTGACTCCAGAGAGTGCACTGGTACGACTGCGGATGCAGTGCAGTGAATCCAGAGAGTGCACTGGCACCACTGAGGATGCACTGCAGTGAGTCCAGAGAGTGCACTGGCACCACTGGGGATGCACTGCAGTGACTCCAAAGAGTGCACTGGTACGACTGCGGATGCAGTGTAGTGAATCCAGAGAGTGCACTGTCACCACTAAGGATGCACTGCAGTGAGTCCAGAGAGTGCACTGGCACCACGGGGGATGCAGTGCAGTGAGTCCAGAGGGTTCACTGGCACCACTTCGGATGCAGTGCAGTGAGTCCACAGAGTGCACTGGCACCACTGCGGATGCACTGCAGTGAGTCCAGAGAGTGCACTGGCACCACTGCGGATGCACTGCAGTGAGTCCAGAGACTGCTCTGTCACCACTGGGGATGCACTGCAGTGAGTCCAGAGAGTGCACTGGCACCACAGGGGATGCAGTGCAGTGAGCCCATAGAGTGCACTGGCACCACTGGGGATGCAGTGCAGTGAGTCCAGAGAGTGCACTGGCACCACTGGGGATGCAGTGCATTGAATCAAGAGAGTGCACTGGCACCACTGGGGATGCAGTGCAGTGAGTCCAGAGAGTGCACTGGCACCACTGGGGATTCAGTGCAATGAATCCAGAGAGTGCACTGGCACCTCTGGGGATGCAGTGCAGTGAGTCCAGAGAGTGCACTGGCACCACGGGGGATGCAGTGCAGTGAGTCCAGAGGGTTCACTGGCACCACTTGGGATGCAGTGCAGTGAGTCCACAGAGTGCACTGGCACCACTGCGGATGCACTGCAGTGAGTCCAGAGAGTGCACTGGCACCACTGCGGATGCACTGCAGTGAGTCCAGAGAGTGCACTGGCACCACTGGGGATGCACTGCAGTGAGTCCAGAGAGTGCACTGGCACCACAGGGGATGCAGTGCAGTGAGCCCATAGAGTGCACTGGCACCACTGGGGATGCAGTGCAGTGAGTCCAGAGAGTGCACTGGCACCACTGGGGATGCAGTGCATTGAATCAAGAGAGTGCACTGGCACCACTGGGGATGCAGTGCAGTGAGTCCAGAGAGTGCACTGGCACCACTGGGGATTCAGTGCAATGAATCCAGAGAGTGCACTGGCACCTCTGGGGATGCAGTGCAGTGAGTACAGAGAGTGCACTGGCACCACTGGGGATGCAGTGCAGTGAGTCCAGCGAGTGCACTGGCACCACTGGGGATGCACTGCAGTGAGTCCATAGAGTGCACTGGCACCACTGGGGATGCACTGCAGTGAGTCCATAGAGTGCACTGGCACCACTGGGGATGCAGTGCAGTGAGTCCAGAGAGTGCACTGCCACCACAGGGGATGCATTGCAGTGAGTCCAGAGAGTGCACTGGCACCAGTGGCGATGCACTGCAGTGAGTACAGAGAGTGCACTGGCACCACTGGGGATGCACTGCAGTGAGTCCAGAGATTGCACTGGCACCACTGGGGATGCAGTGCAGTGAGTCCAGAGAGTGCATGGGCACCACTGGGGATGCACTGCAGTGAGTCCAGAGAGTGCACTGGCACCACTGGGGATGCAGTGCAGTGAGTCCAGAGAGTGCACTGGCACCAGTGGGGATGCAGTGCAGTGAATCCAGAGAGTGCACTGGCACTACTGGGGATGCACTGCAGTGAGTCCAGAGAGTGCACTGGCACCACTGGGGATGCAGTGCAGTGAGTCCAGAGAGTGCACTGGCACCACTGGGGATGCAGTGCAGTGAGTCCAGAGAGTGCATGGGCACCACTGGGGATGCACTGCAGTGAGTCCAGAGATTGCACTGGCACGACTGGTGATGCAGTGCAGTGAGTCCAGAGACTGCACTGGCACCATTGGGGATGCACTGCAGTGAGTCCAGAGACTGCACTGGCACCACTGGGGATGCACTGCAGTGAGTCCAGAGAGTGCACTGGCACCACTGGGGATGTACAGCAGTGAGTCCGCAGAGTGCACTGGCACCACTGGGGATGCAGTGCAGTGAGTCCAGAGACTGCACTGGCACCATTGGGGATGTACTGCAGTGAGTCCAGAGACTGCACTGGCACCACTGGGGATGCACTGCAGTGACTCCAGAGAGTGCACTGGCACCACTGCGGATGCAGTGCAGTGAATCCAGAGAGTGCACTGGCACCACTGAGGATGCACTGCAGTGAGTCCAGAGAGTGCATTGGCACCACTGGGGATGCACTGCAGTGAGTCCAGAGAGTTCACTGGCACCACTGGGGATGCAGTGCAGTGACTCCAGAGAGTGCACTGGCACCACTGGGGATGCACTGCAGTGAGTCCAGAGAGTGCACTGGCACCACTGGGGATGCAGTGCAGTGAGTCCAGAGAGTTCACTGGCACCACTGGGGATGCAGTGCAGTGAGTCCAGAGAGTGCACTGGCACCACTGGGGATGCAGGGCAGTGAGTCCAGAGAGTGCACTGGCACCACTGGGGATGCACTGCAGTGAGTCCAGAGAGTGCACTGGCACCACTGGGGATGCAGTGCAGTGAATCCAGAGAGTGCACTGGCAACACTGGGGATGCAGTGCAGTGAGTCCAGAGAGTGCACTGGCACCACTGGGGATGCAGTGCAGTGAAGTCAGAGAGTGCACTGGCACCACTGGGGATGCAGTGCAGTGAGTCCAGAGAGTGCACTGGCACCAGTGGGGATGCAGTGCAGTGAATCCAGAGAGTGCACTGGCACTACTGGGGATGCAGTGCAGTGAGTCCAGAGAGTGCACTGGCACCACTGGGGATGCACTGCAGTGAGTCCAGAGAATGCACTGGCAACACTGGGGATGCAGTGCAGTGAGTCCAGAGAGTGCACTGGCACCACTGGGGATGCAGTGCAGTGAGTCCAGAGAGTGCACTGGCACAACTGGGGATGCACTGCAGTGAGTCCAGAGAGTTCACTGGCACCACTGGGGATGCAGTGCAGTGACTCCAGAGAGTGCACTGGCACCACTGGGGATGCACTGCAGTGAGTCCAGAGAGTGCACTGGCACCACAGGGAATGCAGTGCAGTGAGTCCAGAGAGTGCACTGGCACCACTTGTGATGCACTGCAGTGAGTCCAGAGAGTGCACTGGCACCACTAGGGATGCAGTGCAGTGAGTCCAGAGAGTGCACTGGCACCACTGGGGATGCAGTGCAGTGAGTCCAGAGAGTGCATTGGCACCACTGGCGATGCACTGCAGTGAGTACAGAGAGTGCACTGGCACCACAGGTGATGCAGTGCAGTGAGTCCAGAGAGTGCACTGACAACACTAGGGATGCATTGCATTGAGTCCAGAGAGTGCACTGGCACCACTGGGGATGCAGTGCAGTGAGTCCAGAGAGTGCACTGGCACCACTGGGGATGCAGGGCAGTGAGTCCAGAGAGTGCACTGGCACCACTGGGGATGCACTGCAGTGAGTCCAGAGAGTGCACTGGCACCACTGGGGATGCAGTGCAGTGAATCCAGAGAGTGCACTGGCACCACTGGGGATGCAGTGCAGTGAGTCCAGAGAGTGCACTGGCACCAGTGGGGATGCAGTGCAGTGAATCCAGAGAGTGCACTGGCACCACTGGGGATGCAGTGCAGTGAGTCCAGAGAGTGCACTGGCACCAGTGGCGATGCACTGCACTGAGTCCAGAGAATGCACTGGCAACACTGGGGATGCAGTGCAGTGAGTCCAGAGAGTGCACTGGCACCACTGGGGATGCAGTGCAGTGAGTCCAGAGAGTGCACTGGCACCACTGGGGATGCAGTGCATTGAATCCATAGAGTGCACAGGCACCACTGGGGATGCAGTGCAGTGAGTCCAGAGAGTGCACTGGCACCAGTGGCGATGCACTGCAGTGAGTCCAGAGAGTGCACTGGCACCACTGGGCATGCAGTGCAGTGAGTCCAGAGAGTGCACTGGCACCAGTGGGGATGCAGTGCAGTGAATCCAGAGAGTGCACTGGCACCACTGGGGATGCAGTGCAGTGAGTCCAGAGAGTGCACTGGCAACAGTGGCGATGCACTGCAGTGAGTCCAGAGAGTGCACTGGCACCACTGGGGATGCAGTGCAGTGAGTCCAGAGAGTGCACTGGCACCACTGGGGATGCAGTGCAGTGAGTCCAGAGAGTGCACTGGCACCAGTGGCGATGCACTGCAGTGAGTCCAGAGAGTGCACTGGCACCACTGGGGATGCAGTGCAGTGAGTCCAGAGAGTGCACTGGCACCAGTGGGGATGCAGTGCAGTGAATCCAGAGAGTGCACTGGCACCACTGGGGATGCAGTGCAGTGAGTCCAGAGAGTGCACTGGCACCAGTGGCGATGCACTGCACTGAGTCCAGAGAATGCACTGGCAACACTGGGGATGCAGTGCAGTGAGTCCAGAGAGTGCACTGGCACCACTGGGGATGCAGTGCAGTGAGTCCAGAGAGTGCACTGGCACCACTGGGGATGCAGTGCATTGAATCCATAGAGTGCACAGGCACCACTGGGGATGCAGTGCAGTGAGTCCAGAGAGTGCACTGGCACCAGTGGCGATGCACTGCAGTGAGTCCAGAGACTGCACTGGCACCACTCGGGATGCAGTGCAGTGAGTCCAGAGAGTGCACTGGCACCACTGGGGATGCAGTGCAGTGAATCCAGAGAGTGCACTGGCACCACTGGGCATGCAGTGCAGTGAGCCCAGAGAGTGCACTGGCACCACTGGGGATGCAGTGCAGTGAGTCCAGAGAGTGCACTGGCACCACTGGCGATGCACTGCAGTGAGTACAGAGAGTGCACTGGCACCACTGGGGATGCATTGCATTGAGTCCAGAGAGTGCACTGGCACCACTGGGGATGCAGTGCAGTGAGTCCAGAGAGTGCACTGGCACCAGTGGGGATGCAGTGCAGTGAATCCAGAGAGTGCACTGGCACCACTGGGGATGCAGTGCAGTGAGTCCAGAGAGTGCACTGGCACCAGTGGCGATGCACTGCAGTGAGTCCAGAGAGTGCACTGGCACCACTGGGGATGCAGTGCAGTGAGTCCAGAGAGTGCACTGGCACCACTGGGGATGCAGTGCATTGAATCCATAGAGTGCACTGGCACCACTGGGGATGCAGTGCAGTGAGTCCAGAGAGTGCACTGGCACCAGTGGCGATGCAGTGCAGTGAGTCCAGAGAGTGCACTGGCACCACTGGGGATGCAGTGCAGTGAGTCCAGAGAGTGCACTGGCACCACTGGGGATGCACTGCAGTGAATCCAGAGAGTGCACTGGCACCACTGGGCATGCAGTGCAGTGAGCCCAGAGAGTGCACTGGCACCACTGGGGATGCAGCGCAGTGAATCCAGAGAGTGCACTGGCACCACTGGGGATGCAGTGCAGTGAGTCCAGAGAGTGCACTGGCACCACTGGGGATGCAGTGCACTGAGTCCAGAGAATGCACTGGCACCACTGGGGATGCAGTGCAGTGAGTCCAGAGAGTGCACTGGCACCAGTGGCGATGCACTGCAGTGAGTCCATAGAGTGAACTGGCACCACTGGGGGTGCAGTGCAGTGAGTCCAGAGACTGCACTGGCACCAGTGGGGATGCACTGCAGTGAGTCCAGAGAGTGCACTGGCACCACTGGGGATGCACTGCAGTGACTCCAGAGAGTGCACTGGCACCACTGCGGATGCAGTGCAGTGAATCCAGAGAGTGCACTGGCACCACTGAGGATGCACTGCAGTGAGTCCAGAGAGTTCACTGGCACCACTGGGGATGCAGTGCAGTGACTCCAGAGAGTGCACTGGCACCACTGGGGATGCACTGCAGTGAGTCCAGAGAGTGCACTGGCACCACAGGGAATGCAGTGCAGTGAGTCCAGAGAGTGCACTGGCACCACTGGGGATGCACTGCAGTGAGTCCAGAGAGTGCACTGGCACCACTAGGGATGCAGTGCAGTGAGTCCAGAGAGTGCACTGTCACCACTGGGGATGCACTGCAGTGAGTCCAGAGAGTGCACTGGCACCACAGGTGATGCAGTGCAGTGAGTCCATAGAGTGCACTGACAACACTAGGGATGCATTGCATTGAGTCCAGAGAGTGCACTGGCACCACTGGGGATGCAGTGCAGTGAGTCCAGAGAGTGCACTGGCACCACTGGGGATGCAGTGCAGTGAGTCCAGAGAGTGCACTGGCACCACTGGGGATGCAGTGCAGTGAATCCAGAGAGTGCACTGGCACCACTGGGGATGCAGTGCAGTGAGTCCATAGAGTGCACTGGCACCACTGGGGATGCAGTGCAGTGAGTCCAGAGAGTGCACTGGCACCACTGGGGATGCAGTGCAGTGAGTCCAGAGAGTGCACTGGCACCACTGGGTATGCAGTGCAGTGAGTCCAGAGAGTGCACTGGCACCAATGCGGATGCACTGCAGTGACTCCAGAGAGTGCACTGGCACCACTGGGGATGCAGTGCAGTGAGTCCAGACAGGGCAGTGGCACCACTGGGGATGCACTGCAGTGAGTCCAGAGATTGCACTGGCACGACTGGGGATGCAGTGCAGTGAGTCCAGAGACTGCACTGGCACCACTGAGGATGCACTGCCGTGAGTCCAGAGACTGCACTGGCACCACTGGGGATGCACTGCAGTGACTCCAGAGAGTGCACTGGCACCACTGGGGATGCACTGCAGTGAGTCCAGAGAGTGAACTGGCACCACTGGGGATGCAGTGCAGTGAGTCCAGAGACTGCACTGGCACCAGTGGGGATGCACTGCAGTGAGTCCAGAGACTGCACTGGCACCACTGGGGATGCACTGCAGTGACTCCAGAGAGTGCACTGGCACCACTGCGGATGCAGTGCAGTGAATCCAGAGAGTGCACTGGCACCACTGAGGATGCACTGCAGTGAGTCCAGAGAGTGCACTGGCACAACTGGGGATGCACTGCAGTGAGTCCAGAGAGTTCACTGGCACCACTGGGGATGCAGTGCAGTGACTCCAGAGAGTGCACTGGCACCACTGGGGATGCACTGCAGTGAGTCCAGAGAGTGCACTGGCACCACAGGGAATGCAGTGCAGTGAGTCCAGAGTGTGCACTGGCACCACTGGGGATGCACTGCAGTGAGTCCAGAGAGTGCACTGGCACCACTAGGGATGCAGTGCAGTGAGTCCAGAGAGTGCACTGGCACCACTGGCGATGCACTGCAGTTAGTCCAGAGAGTGCACTGGCACCACTGGCGATGCACTGCAGTGAGTACAGAGAGTGCACTGGCACCACAGGTGATGCAGTGCAGTGAGTCCAGAGAGTGCACTGGCACCACTGGGGATGCACTGCAGTGAGTCCAGAGAGTGCACTGGCACCACTGGGGATGCAGTGCAGTGAATCCAGAGAGTGCACTGGCACCACTGGGGATGCAGTGCAGTGAGTCCAGAGAGTGCACTGGCACCAGTGGGGATGCAGTGCAGTGAATCCAGAGAGTGCACTGGCACCACTGGGGATGCAGTGCAGTGAGTCCAGAGAGTGCACTGGCACCAGTGGCGATGCACTGCACTGAGTCCAGAGAATGCACTGGCAACACTGGGGATGCAGTGCAGTGAGTCCAGAGAGTGCACTGGCACCACTGGGGATGCAGTGCAGTGAGTCCAGAGAGTGCACTGGCACCACTGGGGATGCACTGCATTGAATCCATAGAGTGCACAGGCACCACTGGGGATGCAGTGCAGTGAGTCCAGAGAGTGCACTGGCACCAGTGGCGATGCACTGCAGTGAGTCCAGAGAGTGCACTGGCACCACTCGGGATGCAGTGCAGTGAGTCCAGAGAGTGCACTGGCACCACTGGGGATGCAGTGCAGTGAATCCAGAGAGTGCACTGGCACCACTGGGCATGCAGTGCAGTGAGCCCAGAGAGTGCACTGGCACCACTGGGGATGCACTGCAGTGACTCCAGAGAGTGCACTGGCACCACTGCGGATGCAGTGCAGTGAATCCAGAGAGTGCACTGGCACCACTGAGGATGCACTGCAGTGAGTCCAGAGAGTGCACTGGCACAACTGGGGATGCACTGCAGTGAGTCCAGAGAGTTCACTGGCACCACTGGGGATGCAGTGCAGTGACTCCAGAGAGTGCACTGGCACCACTGGGGATGCACTGCAGTGAGTCCAGAGAGTGCACTGGCACCACAGGGAATGCAGTGCAGTGAGTCCAGAGAGTGCACTGGCACCACTGGGGATGCACTGCAGTGAGTCCAGAGAGTGCACTGGCACCACTAGGGATGCAGTGCAGTGAGTCCAGAGAGTGCACTGGCACCACTGGGGATGCAGTGCAGTGAGTCCATAGAGTGCACTGGCACCGCAGGTGATGCAGTGCAGTGAGTCCAGAGAGTGCACTGACAACACTAGGGATGCATTGCATTGAGTCCAGAGAGTGCACTGGCACCACTGGGGATGCACTGCAGTGAGTCCAGAGAGTGCACTGGCACCACTGGGGATGCAGTGCAGTGAGTCCAGAGAGTGCACTGGCACCACTGGGGATGCAGTGCAGTGAAGTCAGAGAGTGCACTGGCACCACTGGGGATGCAGTGCAGTGAGTCCAGAGAGTGCACTGGCACCAGTGGGGATGCAGTGCAGTGAATCCAGAGAGTGCACTGGCACTACTGGGGATGCAGTGCAGTGAGTCCAGAGAGTGCACTGGCACCACTGGGGATGCACTGCAGTGAGTCCAGAGAATGCACTGGCAACACTGGGGATGCAGTGCAGTGAGTCCAGAGAGTGCACTGGCACCACTGGGGATGCAGTGCAGTGAGTCCAGAGAGTGCACTGGCACCACTGGTGATGCACTGCAGTGACTCCAGAGAGTACACTGGCACCACTGGGGATGCACTGCAGTGAATCCAGAGAGTGCACTGGCACCACTGAGGATGCAGTGCAGTGAGCCCATAGAGTGCACTGGCACCACTGGGGATGCACTGCAGTGAGTCCAGAGAGTGCACTGCCACCACTGGGGATGCAGTGCAGTGAGTCCAGAGAATGCTCTGCCACCACTGGGGATGCAGTGCAGTGAGTTCAGAGAGTGCACTGGCACCACGGGGGATGTACCCCGGTGAGTCCAGAGATTGCACTGGCACCACTGGGGATGCACTGCAGTGACTCCAGAGAGTGCACTGGCACTACCTGGTGTGCCGTGCAGTGAGTCCAGAGAGTGCACTGTCTCCACGTGGGATACAGTGCAGTGAGTTCAGAGAGTGCACTGGCACCACTGGGGATGCACTGCAGTGAGTCCACAGAGTGCACTGGCACCACTGGGGATGCAGTGCAGTGAGTCCAGAGAGTGCACCGGCACCACTGGGGATGCAGTGCAGTGAGTCCAGAGAGTGCACTGGCACCACTGGGGATGCAGTGCAGTGAGTCCAGAGAGTGCACTGCCACCACTGGGGATGCACTGCAGTGAGTCCAGAGAGTGCACTGGCACCACTGGCGATGCAGTGCATTGAGTCCAGAGAGTACACTGGCACCACTGGGGATGCAGCGCAGTGAGTCCAGAGAGTGCACTGGCACCACTGGGGATGCAGTGCATTGAATCCATAGAGTGCACTGGCACCACTGGGGATGCAGTGCAGTGAGTCCAGAGAGTGCACTGGCACCAGTGGCGATGCACTGCAGTGAGTCCAGAGAGTGCACTGGCACCACTGGGGATGCAGTGCAGTGAGCCCAGAGAGTGCACTGGCACCACTGGGGATGCAGTGCAGTGAGTCCAGAGAGTGCACTGGCACCACTGGGCATGCAGTGCAGTGAGTCCAGAGAGTGCACTGGCACCACTGGGGATGCAGTGCAGTGAATCCAGAGAGTGCACTGGCACCACTGGGGATGCAGTGCAGTGAGTCCAGAGAGTGCACTGGCACCAATGCGGATGCACTGCAGTGAGTCCAGAGAGTGCACTGGCACCACTGGGGATGCAGTGCAGTGAGTCCAGACAGGGCAGTGGCACGACTGGGGATGCAGTGCAGTGAGTCCAGAGACTGCACTGGCACCACTGAGGATGCACTGCAGTGAGTCCAGAGACTGCACTGGCACCACTGGGGATGCACTGCAGTGACTCCAGAGAGTGCACTGGCACCACTGGGGATGCACTGCAGTGAGTCCAGAGAGTGAACTGGCACCACTGGGGATGCAGTGCAGTGAGTCCAGAGACTGCACTGGCACCAGTGGGGATGCACTGCAGTGAGTCCAGAGACTGCACTGGCACCACTGGGGATGCACTGCAGTGACTCCAGAGAGTGCACTGCCACCACTGCGGATGCAGTGCAGTGAATCCAGAGAGTGCACTGGCACCACTGAGGATGCACTGCAGTGAGTCCAGAGAGTGCACTGGCACAACTGGGGATGCACTGCAGTGAGTCCAGAGAGTTCACTGGCACCACTGGGGATGCAGTGCAGTGACTCCAGAGAGTGCACTGGCACCACTGGGGATGCACTGCAGTGAGTCCAGAGAGTGCACTGGCACCACAGGGAATGCAGTGCAGTGAGTCCAGAGAGTGCACTGGCACCACTAGGGATGCACTGCAGTGAGTCCAGAGAGTGCACTGGCACCACTGGGGATGCAGTGCAGTGAGTCCAGAGAGTGCACTGGCACCACTGGCGATGCACTGCAGTGAGTCCAGAGAGTGCACTGGCACCACTGGGGATGCACTGCAGTGAGTCCAGAGAGTGCACTGACAACACTAGGGATGCAGTGCAGTGAGTCCAGAGAGTGCACTGGCACCACTGGGGATGCAGGGCAGTGAGTCCAGAGAGTGCACTGACAACACTAGGGATGCAGTGCAGTGAGTCCAGAGAGTGCACTGGCACCACTGGGGATGCAGGGCAGTGAGTCCAGAGAGTGCACTGGCACCACTGGGGATGCAGTGCAGTGAATCCAGAGAGTGCACTGGCACCACTGGGGATGCAGTGCAGTGAATCCAGAGAGTGCACTGGCACCACTGGGGATGCAGTGCAGTGAGTCCAGAGATTGCACTGGCACCAGTGGGGATGCAGTGCAGTGAATCCAGAGAGTGCACTGGCACCACTGGGGATGCAGTGCAGTGAGTCCAGAGAGTGCACTGCCACCACTGGGGATGCACTGCAGTGAGTCCAGAGAGTGCACTGGCACCACTGGCGATGCAGTGCATTGAGTCCAGAGAGTACACTGGCACCACTGGGGATGCAGCGCAGTGAGTCCAGAGAGTGCACTGGCACCACTGGGGATGCAGTGCATTGAATCCATAGAGTGCACTGGCACCACTGGGGATGCAGTGCAGTGAGTCCAGAGAGTGCACTGGCACCAGTGGCGATGCACTGCAGTGAGTCCAGAGAGTGCACTGGCACCACTGGGGATGCAGTGCAGTGAGCCCAGAGAGTGCACTGGCACCACTGGGGATGCAGTGCAGTGAGTCCAGAGAGTGCACTGGCACCACTGGGCATGCAGTGCAGTGAGTCCAGAGAGTGCACTGGCACCACTGGGGATGCAGTGCAGTGAATCCAGAGAGTGCACTGGCACCACTGGGGATGCAGTGCAGTGAGTCCAGAGAGTGCACTGGCACCAATGCGGATGCACTGCAGTGAGTCCAGAGAGTGCACTGGCACCACTGGGGATGCAGTGCAGTGAGTCCAGACAGGGCAGTGGCACGACTGGGGATGCAGTGCAGTGAGTCCAGAGACTGCACTGGCACCACTGAGGATGCACTGCAGTGAGTCCAGAGACTGCACTGGCACCACTGGGGATGCACTGCAGTGACTCCAGAGAGTGCACTGGCACCACTGGGGATGCACTGCAGTGAGTCCAGAGAGTGAACTGGCACCACTGGGGATGCAGTGCAGTGAGTCCAGAGACTGCACTGGCACCAGTGGGGATGCACTGCAGTGAGTCCAGAGACTGCACTGGCACCACTGGGGATGCACTGCAGTGACTCCAGAGAGTGCACTGCCACCACTGCGGATGCAGTGCAGTGAATCCAGAGAGTGCACTGGCACCACTGAGGATGCACTGCAGTGAGTCCAGAGAGTGCACTGGCACAACTGGGGATGCACTGCAGTGAGTCCAGAGAGTTCACTGGCACCACTGGGGATGCAGTGCAGTGACTCCAGAGAGTGCACTGGCACCACTGGGGATGCACTGCAGTGAGTCCAGAGAGTGCACTGGCACCACAGGGAATGCAGTGCAGTGAGTCCAGAGAGTGCACTGGCACCACTAGGGATGCACTGCAGTGAGTCCAGAGAGTGCACTGGCACCACTGGGGATGCAGTGCAGTGAGTCCAGAGAGTGCACTGGCACCACTGGCGATGCACTGCAGTGAGTCCAGAGAGTGCACTGGCACCACTGGGGATGCACTGCAGTGAGTCCAGAGAGTGCACTGACAACACTAGGGATGCAGTGCAGTGAGTCCAGAGAGTGCACTGGCACCACTGGGGATGCAGGGCAGTGAGTCCAGAGAGTGCACTGACAACACTAGGGATGCAGTGCAGTGAGTCCAGAGAGTGCACTGGCACCACTGGGGATGCAGGGCAGTGAGTCCAGAGAGTGCACTGGCACCACTGGGGATGCAGTGCAGTGAATCCAGAGAGTGCACTGGCACCACTGGGGATGCAGTGCAGTGAATCCAGAGAGTGCACTGGCACCACTGGGGATGCAGTGCAGTGAGTCCAGAGATTGCACTGGCACCAGTGGGGATGCAGTGCAGTGAATCCAGAGAGTGCACTGGCACCACTGGGGATGCAGTGCAGTGAGTCCAGAGAGTGCACTGGCACCACTGGGGATGCAGTGCATTGAATCCATAGAGTGCACAGGCACCACTGGGGATGCAGTGCAGTGAGTCCAGAGAGTGCACTGGCACCAGTGGCGATGCACTGCAGTGAGTCCAGAGAGTGCACTGGCACCACTCGGGATGCAGTGCAGTGAGTCCAGAGAGTGCACTGGCACCACTGGGGATGCAGTGCAGTGAATCCAGAGAGTGCACTGGCACCACTGGGCATGCAGTGCAGTGAGCCCAGAGAGTGCACTGGCACCACTGGGGATGCACTGCAGTGACTCCAGAGAGTGCACTGGCACCACTGCGGATGCAGTGCAGTGAATCCAGAGAGTGCACTGGCACCACTGAGGATGCACTGCAGTGAGTCCAGAGAGTGCACTGGCACCACTGGGGATGCACTGCAGTGAGTCCAGAGAGTTCACTGGCACCACTGGGGATGCAGTGCAGTGACTCCAGAGAGTGCACTGGCACCACTGGGGATGCACTGCAGTGAGTCCAGAGAGTGCACTGGCACCACAGGGAATGCAGTGCAGTGAGTCCAGAGAGTGCACTGGCACCACTGGGGATGCACTGCAGTGAGTCCAGAGAGTGCACTGGCACCACTAGGGATGCAGTGCAGTGAGTCCAGAGAGTGCACTGGCACCACTGGGGATGCAGTGCAGTGAGTCCAGAGAGTGCACTGGCACCACTGGCGATGCACTGCAGTGAGTACAGAGAGTGCACTGGCACCACAGGTGATGCAGTGCAGTGAGTCCAGAGAGTGCACTGACAACACTACGGATGCATTGCATTGAGTCCAGAGAGTGCACTGGCACCACTGGGGATGCAGTGCAGTGAGTCCAGAGAGTGCACTGGCACCACTGGGGATGCAGTGCAGTGAGTCCAGAGAGTGCACTGGCACCACTGGGGATGCACTGCAGTGAGTCCAGAGAGTGCACTGGCACCACTGGGGATGCAGTGCAGTGAATCCAGAGAGTGCACTGGCACCACTAGGGATGCAGTGCAGTGAGTCCAGAGAGTGCACTGGCACCAGTGGGGATGCAGTGCAGTGAATCCAGAGAGTGCACTGGCACCACTGGGGATGCAGTGCAGTGAGTCCAGAGAGTGCACTGGCACCAGTGGCGATGCACTGCACTGAGTCCAGAGAATGCACTGGCAACACTGGGGATGCAGTGCAGTGAGTCCAGAGAGTGCACTGGCACCACTGGGGATGCAGTGCATTGAATCCATAGAGTGCACAGGCACCACTGGGGATGCAGTGCAGTGAGTCCAGAGAGTGCACTGGCACCACTGGGGATGCAGTGCAGTGACTCCAGAGAGTGCACTGGCACCAATGCGGATGCACTGCAGTGAGTCCAGAGAGTGCACTGGCACCACTGGGGATGCAGTGCAGTGAATCCAGAGAGTGCACTGGCACCACTGGGGATGCAGTGCAGTGAGTCCAGAGAGTGCACTGGCACCACTGGGGATGCAGTGCAGTGAGCCCAGAGAGTGCACTGGCACCACTGGGGATGCACTGCAGTGAGTCCAGAGAGTGCACTGGCACTACCTGGTGTGCCGTGCAGTGAGTCCAGAGAGTGCACTGTCTCCACTTGGGATGCAGTGCAGTGACTCCAGAGAGTGCACTGCCACCACTGGGGATGCAGTGCAGTGAGTCCAGAGAATGCACTGGCACAACTGGGGATGCACTGCAGTGAGTCCAGAGAGTGCACTGGCACCACTGGGGATGCAGTGCATTGAGTCCAGAGAGTGCACTGTCACCACTGGGGATGCAGTGCAGTGAGTCCAGAGAGTGCACTGGCACCAGTGGCAATGCACTGCAGTGAGTCCAGAGAGTGCACTGGCACCACTGGCGATGCCCTACAGTGAGTCCAGAGAGTGCTCTGTCACCACTGGCGATGCAGCGCAGTGAGTCCAGAGAGTGCACTGGCACCACTGAGGATGCAGTGCAGTGAGTCCAGAGAGTGCACTGGCACCACTGAGGATGCAGTGCAGTGAGTCCAGAGAGTGCACTGGCACCACTGGGGATGCAGTGCAGTGAGCCCATAGAGTGCACTGGCACCACTGGGGATGCACTGCAGTGAGTCCAGAGAGTGCACTGGCACCACTGGGGATGCACTGCAGTGAGTCCAGAGAGTGCACTGGCACCACTGGGGATGCAGTGCATTGAATCCAGAGAGTGCACTGGCACCACTGGGGATGCAGTGCAGTGAGTCCAGAGAGTGCACTGGCACCACTGGGGATGCACTGCAGTGAGTCCAGAGAGTGCACTGTCAGCACTGGGGATGCAGTGCAGTGAGTCCAGAGAGTGCACTGGCACCACTGGGGATGCAGTGCAGTGAGTCCAGAGAGTGCACTGGCACCACTGGGGATGCACTGCAGTGACTCCAGAGAGTGCACTGGCACCACCGGGTATGCAGTGCAGTGAGTCCAGAGAGTGCACTGGCACCACTGGGGATGCACTGCAGTGACTCCAGAGAGTGCACTGGCACCACTGGAGATGCAGTGCAGTGAGTCCAGAGAGGGCAGTGGCACCACTGGGGATGCACTGCAGTGAGTCCAGAGATTGCACTGGAACGACTGGGGATGCAGTGCAGTGAGTCCAGAGACTGCACTGGCACCACTGGGGATGCAGTGCAGTGACTCCAGAGAGTGCACTGGCACGACTGCGGATGCAGTGCAGTGAATCCAGAGAGTGCACTGGCACCACTGAGGATGCACTGCAGTGAGTCCAGAGAGTGCACTGGCACCACTGGGGACGCAGCGCAGTGAGTCCAGAGAGTGCACTGGCACCACTGGGGATGCACTGCAGTGAGTCCAGAGAGTGCACTGGAACCACTGGGGATGTACAGCAGTGAGTCCGCAGAGTGTACTGGCACCACTGGGGATGCACTGCAGTGAGTCCAGAGAGTGCACTGGCACCACTGCGGATGCACTGCAGTGAGTCCAGAGAGTGCACTGGCACCACTGGGGATGCACTGCAGTGAGTCCAGAGAGTGCACTGGCACCACTAGGGATGCATTGCATTGTGTCCAGAGAGTGCACTGGCACCACTGGGGATGCACTGCAGTGAGTACAGAGAGTGCACTGGCACCACTGGGGATGCACTGCAGTGAGTCCAGAGAGTGCACTGGCACCACTGGGGATGCAGTGCAGTGACTCCAGAGAGTGCACTGGCACCACTGGGGATGCAGTGCAGTGAGTCCAGAGAATGCACTGGCACCACTGGGGATGCACTGCAGTGAGTCCAGAGAGTGCACTGGCACCACTGGGGATGCAGTGCAGTGACTCCAGAGAGTGCACTGGCACCACTGGGGATGCAGTGCAGTGAGTCCAGAGAATGCACTGGCACCACTGGGGATGCACTGCAGTGAGTCCAGAGAGTGCACTGGCAACACTGGGGATGTACCCCGGTGAGTCCAGATATTGCACTGGCACCACAGGGGATGCACTGCAGTGAGTCCAGAGAGTGCACTGGCACTACCTGGTGTGCCGTGCAGTGAGTCCAGAGAGTGCACTGTCTCCACTTGGGATGCAGTGCAGTCAGTTCAGAGAGTGCACTGGCACCACTGGGGATGCACTGCAGTGAGTCCAGAGAGTGCACTGGCACCACTGGCGATGCACTGCAGTGAGTCCAGAGAGTGCACTGTCACCACTGGGGATGCAGTGCAGTGAGTCCAGAGAGTGCACTGGCACCACTGGGGATGCAGTGCAGTGAGTCCAGAGAGTGCAGTGTCACCACTGGGGATGCAGTGCAGTGAGTCCAGAGAGTGCACTGGCACCACTGGGGATGCACTGCACTGAGTCCAGAGAGTGCACTGGCACCACTGGCGATGCAGTGCATTGAATCCATAGAGTGCACTGGCACCACTGGGGATGCAGCGCAGTGAGTCCAGAGAGTGCACTGGCACCATTGGGGATGCAGTGCAGTGAATCCAAAGAGTGCACTGTCACCACTGGGGATGCAGTGCAGTGAGTCCAGAGAGTGCACTGGCAACACTGGGGATGTACCCCGGTGAGTCCAGAGATTGCACTGGCACCACAGGGGATCCACTGCAGTGAGTCCAGAGAGTGCACTGGCACTACCTGGTGTGCCGTGCAGTGAGTCCAGAGAGTGCACTGTCTCCACTTGGGATGCAGTGCAGTGAGTTCAGAGAGTGCACGGGCACCACTGGGGATGCACTGCAGTGAGTCCAGAGAGTGCACTGGCACCACTGGCGATGCACTGCAGTGAGTCCAGAGAGTGCACTGTCACCACTGGGGATGCAGTGCAGTGAGTCCAGAGAGTGCACTGGCACCACTGGGGATGCACTGCAGTGAGTCCAGAGAGTGCACTGGCACCACTGGGGATGCAGTGCACTGACTCCAGAGAGTGCACTGGCACCACTGGGGATGCAGCGCAGTGAGTCCAGAGAGTGCACTGGCACCACTGGGGATGCAGTGCAGTGAGTCCAGAGAGTGCACTGGCACCACTGGGGATGCAGTGCAGTGAGTCCAGAGAGTACACTGGCACCACTGGGGATGCAGCGCAGTGAGTCCAGAGAGTGTACTGGCACCACTGGGGATGCAGTGCAGTGAGTCCAGAGAGTGCACTGTCACCACTGGGGATGCAGTGCAGTGAGTCCAGAGAGTGCACTGGCACCACTGGGGATGCACTGCAGTGAGTCCATAGAGTGCACTGGCACCACTGGGGATGCAGTGCAGTGAGTCCAGAGAGTGCACTGGCACCACTGAGGATGCACTGCAGTGAGTCCAGAGAGTGCACTGGCACCACTGGGGACGCAGCGCAGTGACTCCAGAGAGTGCACTGGCACCACTGGGGATGCAGTGCAGTGAGTCCAGAGAGTGCACTGGAACCACTGGGGATGTACAGCAGTGAGTCCGCAGAGTGCACTGGCACCACTGGGGATGCAGTGCAGTGAGTCCAGAGAGTACACTGGCACCACTGCGGATGCACTGCAGTGAGTTTACAGAGTGCACTGGCACCACAGGGAATGCAGTGCAGTGAGTCCAGAGAGTGTACTGGCAACACTAGGGATGCATTGCAGTGAGTCCAGAGAGTGCACTGCCACTGCTCGTAATGCACTGCATTGAGTCCACAGAGTGCACTGGCACCACTGCGGATGCACTGCAGTGAGTCCAGAGAGTGCACTGGCACCACTGGGGATGCAGTGCAGTGAGTCCAGAGAGTGCACTGGCACCACTGGGAATGCAGTGCAGTGAGTCCATAGAGTGCACTGGCACCACAGGTGATGCAGTGCAGTGAGTCCAGAGAGTGCACTGGCACCACTGGGGATGCATTGCATTGAGTCCAGAGAGTGCACTGGCACCACTGGGGATGCAGTGCATTGAGTCCAGAGAGTGCACTGGCACCACTGGGGATGCACTGCAGTGAGTCCAGAGAGTGCACTGGCACCACTGGGCATGCAGTGCATTGAGTCCAGAGCGTGCACTGGCTCCACTGGGGATGCAGTGCAGTGAGTCCAGAGAGTGCACTGGCACCACTGGGCATGCAGTGCAGTGAGTCCAGAGAGTGCACTGGCACCACTGGGGATGCAGTTCAGTGAATCCAGAGAGTGCACTGGCACCACTGGGGATGCAGTGCAGTGAGTCCAGAGAGTGCACTGGCACCAGTGGGGATGCAGTGCAGTGAATCCAGAGAGTGCACTGGCACCACTGGGGATGCAGTGCAGTGAGTCCAGAGAGTGCACTGGCACCACTGGGGATGCACTGCAGTGAGTCCAGAGAATGCACTGGCAACACTGGGGATGCAGTGCAGTGACTCCAGAGAGTGCACTGGCACCACTGGGGATGCAGTGCAGTGAGTCCAGAGAGTGCACTGGCACCACTGGGGATGCAGTGCAATGAATCCAGAGAGTGCACTGGCACCACTGGGGATGCAGTGCAGTGAGTCCAGAGAGTGCACTGGCACCACTGGGGATGCAGTGCAGTGAGTCCAGAGAGTGCACTGGCACCACTGGAGATGCACTGCAGTGACTCCAGAGAGTGCACAGGCACCACTGGGGATGCAGTGCAGTGAGTCCATAGAGTGCACTGGCACCACTGGGGATGCAGTGCAGTGAGCCCATAGAGTGCACTGGCACCACTGGGCATGCAGTGCAGTGAGTCCAGAGAGTGCACTGGCACCACTCGGGATGCACTGCAGTGACTCCAGAGAGTGCACTGGCACCACTGGGGATGCAGTGCACTGAGTACAGAGAGTGCACTGGCACCACTGAGGATGCACTGCAGTGAGTCCAGAGAGTGCACTGTCACCACTGGGGATGCAGCGCAGTGACTCCAGAGAGTGCACTGGCACCACTGGGGATGCACTGCAGTGAGTCCAGAGTGTGCACTGGCACCACTGGGGATGCAGTGCAGTGAGTCCGCAGAGTGCACTGGCACCACTGGTGATGCACTGCACTGAGTCCAGAGAGTGCACTTGCACCACTGGGGATGCACTGCAGTGAGTCCAGAGGGTGCACTGGCACCACTGGGGATGCACTGCAGTGAGTCCAGAGAGTGCACTGGAACCACAGGGAATGCAGTGCAGTGAGTCCAGAGAGTGCACTTGCACCACTGGGGATGCACTGCAGTGAGTCCAGAGAGTGCACTGGCACCACTGCAGATGCAGTGCAGTGAGTCCAGAGAGTGCACTGGCACCACTGGGGATGCACTGCAGTGAGTCCAGAGAGTGCACTGTCACCACTGGGGATGCAGTGCAGTGAGTCCAGAGAGTGCACTGTCACCACTGGGGATGCAGTGCAGTGAGTCCAGAGAGTGCACTGGCACCACTGGGGATGCACTGCAGTGAGTCCAGAGAGTGCACTGGCACCACTGCGGATGCACTGCACTGAGTGCAGAGAGTGCACTGCCACCACTGGCGATGCACTGCAGTGAGTCCAGAGAGTGCACTGGCACCACTAGGGATGCATTGCATTGTGTCCAGAGAGTGCACTGGCACCACTGGGGATGCACTGCAGTGAGTACAGAGAGTGCACTGGCACCACTGGGGATGCACTGCAGTGAGTCCAGAGAATGCACTGGCACCACTGGGGATGCACTGCAGTGAGTCCAGAGAGTGCACTGGCACCACTGGGGATGCAGTGCAGTGACTCCAGAGAGTGCACTGGCACCACTGGGGATGCAGTGCAGTGAGTCCAGAGAATGCACTGGCACCACTGGGGATGCACTGCAGTGAGTCCAGAGAGTACACTGGCAACACTGGGGATGTACCCCGGTGAGTCCAGAGATTGCACTGGCACCACAGGGGATGCACTGCAGTGAGTCCAGAGAGTGCACTGGCACTACCTGGTGTGCCGTGCAGTGAGTCCAGAGAGTGCACTGTCTCCACTTGGGATGCAGTGCAGTGAGTTCAGAGAGTGCACTGGCACCACTGGGGATGCACTGCAGTGAGTCCAGAGAGTGCACTGGCACCACTGGCGATGCACTGCAGTGAGTCCAGAGAGTGCACTGTCACCACTGGGGATGCAGTGCAGTGAGTCCAGAGAGTGCACTGGCACCACTGCGGATGCAGTGCAGTGAGTCCAGAGAGTGCAGTGTCACCACTGGGGATGCAGTGCAGTGAGTCCAGAGAGTGCACTGGCACCACTGGGGATGCACTGCACTGAGTCCAGAGAGTGCACTGGCACCACTGGCGATGCAGTGCATTGAATCCATAGAGTGCACTGGCACCACTGGGGATGCAGTGCAGTGAGTCCAGAGAGTGCACTGGCACCATTGGGGATGCAGTGCAGTGAATCCAAAGAGTGCACTGTCACCACTGGGGATGCAGTGCAGTGAGTCCAGAGAGTGCACTGGCAACACTGGGGATGTACCCCGGTGAGTCCAGAGATTGCACTGGCACCACAGGGGATCCACTGCAGTGAGTCCAGAGAGTGCACAGGCACTACCTGGTGTGCCGTGCAGTGAGTCCAGAGAGTGCACTGTCTCCACTTGGGATGCAGTGCAGTGAGTTCAGAGAGTGCACTGGCACCACTGGGGATGCACTGCAGTGAGTCCAGAGAGTGCACTGGCACCACTGGCGATGCACTGCAGTGAGTCCAGAGAGTGCACTGTCACCACTGGGGATGCAGTGCAGTGAGTCCAGAGAGTGCACTGGCACCACTGGGGATGCAGTGCACTGACTCCAGAGAGTGCACTGGCACCACTGGGGATGCAGTGCACTGACTCCAGAGAGTGCACTGGCACCACTGGGGATGCAGCGCAGTGAGTCCAGAGAGTGCACTGGCACCACTGGGGATGCAGTGCAGTGAGTCCAGAGAGTGCACTGGCACCACTGGGGATGCAGTGCAGTGAGTCCAGAGAGTACACTGGCACCACTGGGGATGCAGCGCAGTGAGTCCAGAGAGTGCACTGGCACCACTGGGGATGCAGTGCAGTGAGTCCAGAGAGTGCACTGTCACCACTGGGGATGCAGTGCAGTGAGTCCAGAGAGTGCACTGGCACCACTGGGGATGCACTGCAGTGAGTCCATAGAGTGCACTGGCACCACTGGGGATGCAGTGCAGTGAGTCCAGAGAGTGCACTGGCACCACTGAGGATGCACTGCAGTGAGTCCAGAGAGTGCACTGGCACCACTGGGGACGCAGCGCAGTGACTCCAGAGAGTGCACTGGCACCACTGGGGATGCAGTGCAGTGAGTCCAGAGAGTGCACTGGAACCACTGGGCATGTACAGCAGTGAGTCCGCAGCGTGCACTGGCACCACTGGGGATGCAGTGCAGTGAGTCCAGAGAGTACACTGGCACCACTGCGGATGCACTGCAGTGAGTTTACAGAGTGCACTGGCACCACAGGGAATGCAGTGCAGTGAGTCCAGAGAGTGTACTGGCAACACTAGGGATGCATTGCAGTGAGTCCAGAGAGTGCACTGCCACTGCTCGTAATGCACTGCATTGAGTCCACAGAGTGCACTGGCACCACTGCGGATGCACTGCAGTGAGTCCAGAGAGTGCACTGGCACCACTGGGGATGCAGTGCAGTGAGTCCAGAGAGTGCACTGGCACCACTGGGAATGCAGTGCAGTGAGTCCATAGAGTGCACTGGCACCACAGGTGATGCAGTGCAGTGAGTCCAGAGAGTGCACTGGCACCACTGGGGATGCATTGCATTGAGTCCAGAGAGTGCACTGGCACCACTGGGGATGCAGTGCATTGAGTCCAGAGAGTGCACTGGCACCACTGGGGATGCACTGCAGTGAGTCCAGAGAGTGCACTGGCACCACTGGGGATGCAGTGCAGTGACTCCAGAGCGTGCACTGGCTCCACTGGGGATGCAGTGCAGTGAGTCCAGAGAGTGCACTGGCACCACTGGGCATGCAGTGCAGTGAGTCCAGAGAGCGCACTGGCACCACTGGGGATGCAGTTCAGTGAATCCAGAGAGTGCACTGGCACCACTGGGGATGCAGTGCAGTGAGTCCAGAGAGTGCACTGGCACCAGTGGGGATGCAGTGCAGTGAATCCAGAGAGTGCACTGGCACCACTGGGGATGCAGTGCAGTGAGTCCAGAGAGTGCACTGGCACCACTGGGGATGCACTGCAGTGAGTCCAGAGAATGCACTGGCAACACTGGGGATGCAGTGCAGTGACTCCAGAGAGTGCACTGGCACCACTGGGGATGCAGTGCAGTGAGTCCAGAGAGTGCACTGGCACCACTGGGGATGCAGTGCATTGAATCCAGAGAGTGCACTGGCACCACTGGGGATGCAGTGCAGTGAGTCCAGAGAGTGCACTGGCACCACTGGGGATGCAGTGCAGTGAGTCCAGAGAGTGCACTGGCACCACTGGGGATGCACTGCAGTGACTCCAGAGAGTGCACTGGCACCACTGGAGATGCACTGCAGTGACTCCAGAGAGTGCACAGGCACCACTGGGGATGCAGTGCAGTGAGTCCATAGAGTGCACTGGCACCACTGGGGATGCAGTGCAGTGAGCCCATAGAGTGCACTGGCACCACTGGGCATGCAGTGCAGTGAGTCCAGAGAGTGCACTGGCACCACTCGGGATGCACTGCAGTGACTCCAGAGAGTGCACTGGCACCACTGGGGATGCAGTGCACTGAGTACAGAGAGTGCACTGGCACCACTGAGGATGCACTGCAGTGAGTCCAGAGAGTGCACTGTCACCACTGGGGATGCAGCGCAGTGACTCCAGAGAGTGCACTGGCACCACTGGGGATGCACTGCAGTGAGTCCAGAGTGTGCACTGGAACCACTGGGGATGTACAGCAGTGAGTCCGCAGAGTGCACTGGCTCCACTGGGGATGCACTGCAGTGAGTCCAGAGAGTGCACTGGCACCACTGCAGATGCAGTGCAGTGAGTCCAGAGAGTGCACTGGCACCACTGGGGATGCACTGCAGTGAGTCCAGAGAGTGCACTGTCACCACTGGGGATGCACTGCAGTGAGTCCAGAGGGTGCACTGGCACCACTGGGGATGCACTGCAGGGAGTCCAGAGAGTGCACTGGAACCACAGGGAATGCAGTGCAGTGAGTCCAGAGAGTGCACTGGCACCACTGGGGATGCACTGCAGTGAGTCCAGAGAGTGCACTGGCACCACTGCAGATGCAGTGCAGTGAGTCCAGAGAGTGCACTGGCACCACTGGGGATGCACTGCAGTGAGTCCAGAGAGTGCACTGTCACCACTGGGGATGCAGTGCAGTGAGTCCAGAGAGTGCACTGTCACCACTGGGGATGCAGTGCAGTGAGTCCAGAGAGTGCACTGGCACCACTGGGGATGCACTGCAGTGAGTCCAGAGAGTGCACTGGCACCACTGGGGATGCACTGCACTGAGTGCAGAGAGTGCACTGGCACCACTGGCGATGCACTGCAGTGAGTCCAGAGAGTGCACTGGCACCAGTGGCGATGCACTGCAGTGAGTCCAGAGACTGCACTGGCACCACTGGGGATGCAGTGCAGTGATTCCAGAGAGTGCACTGGCACCACTGGGGATGCAGTGCAGTGACTCCAGAGAGTGCACTGCCACCACTGGGGATGCAGTGCAGTGAGTCCAGAGAATGCACTGGCACCACTGGGGATGCAGTGCAGTGAGTCCAGAGAGTGCACTGGCACCACTGGGGATGCACTGCAGTGAGTCCAGAGAGTGCACTGCCACCACTGGGGATGCAGTGCAGTGAGTCCAGAGAATGCACTGGCACCACTGGGGATGCAGTGCAGTGAGTCCAGAGAGTGCACTGGCACCACTGGGGATGCACTGCAGTGAGTCCAGAGAGTGCACTGGCACCACTGGGGATGCAGTGCAGTGAGTCCAGAGAGTGCACTGGCACCACTGGGGATGCACTGCAGTGAGTCCAGAGAGTGCACTGCCACCACTGGGGATGCAGTGCAGTGAGTCCAGAGAATGCACTGGCACCACTGGGGATGCAGTGCAGTGAGTCCAGAGAGTGCACTGGCACCACTGAGGATGCACTGCAGTGAGTCCAGAGAGTGCACTGGCACCACTGGGGATGCAGTGCAGTGAGTCCAGAGACTGCACTGGCACCACTGGGGATGCACTGCAGTGAGTCCAGAGAGTGCACTGGAACCACTGGGGATGTACATCAGTGAGTCCGCAGAGTGCACTGGCACCACTGCGGATGCACTGCAGTGAGTCCAGAGAGTGCACTGGCACCACAGGGAATGCAGTGCAGTGAGTCCAGAGAGTGCACTGGCACCACTGGGGATGCACTGCAGTGAGTCCAGAGAGTGCACTGGCACCACTAGGGATGCAGTGCAGTGAGTCCAGAGAGTGCACTGGCACCACTGAGGATGCACTGCAGTGAGTACAGAGAGTGCACTGGTACCACTGGGGATGCTGTGCAGTGAGTCCAGAGAGTGCACTGGCACCACTGGGGATGCACTGCAGTGAGTCCAGAGAGTGCACTGGCACTACCTGGTGTGCCGTGCAGTGAGTCTAGAGAGTGCACTGTCTCCACTTGGGATGCAGTGCACTGAGTCCAGAGAGTGCACTGGCACCACTGGCGATGCACTGCAGTGAGTCCAGAGAGTGCACTGTCACCACTGGGGATGCAGTGCAGTGAGTCCAGAGAGTGCACTGGCACCACTGAGGATGCAGTGCAGTGAGTCCAGAGAGTGCACTGGCACCACTGGGGATGCACTGCAGTGAGTCCAGAGAGTGCACTGGCACCACTGGGGATGCAGTGCAGTGAGTCCAGAGAGTGCACTGGCACCACTGAGGATGCACTGCAGTGAGTCCAGAGAGTGCACTGGCACCACTGGGGATGCTCTGCAGTGACTCCAGAGAGTGCACTGGCACCACTGGGGATGCACTGCAGTGACTCCAGAGAGTGCACTGGAACCACTGGGGATGCAGTGCAGTGAGTCCAGAGAGTGCACTGGCACCACTGGGGATGCACTGCAGTGAGTCCAGAGAGTGCACTGGCACCACTGGGGATGCACTGCAGTGAATCCAGAGAGTGCACTGGCACCACTGAGGATGCAGTGCAGTGAGCCCATAGAGTGCACTGGCACCACTGGGGATGCACTGCAGTGAGTCCAGAGAGTGCACTGCCACCACTGGGGATGCAGTGCAGTGAGTCCAGAGAATGCACTGGCACCACTGGGGATGCAGTGCAGTGAGTCCAGAGAGTGCACTGGCACCACTGGGGATGTACCCCGGTGAGTCCAGAGATTGCACTGGCACCACTGGGGATGCACTGCAGTGACTCCAGAGAGTGCACTGGCACTACCTGGTGTGCCGTGCAGTGAGTCCAGAGAGTGCACTGTCTCCACTTGGGATGCAGTGCAGTGAGTTCAGAGAGTGCACTGGCACCACTGGGGATGCACTGCAGTGAGTCCAGAGAGTGCACTGGCACCACTGGGGATGCAGTGCAGTGAGTCCAGAGAGTGCACTGGCACCACTGGCGATGCACTGCAGTGAGTCCAGAGAGTGCACTGTCACCACTGGGGATGCAGTGCAGTGAGTCCAGAGAGTGCACAGGCACCACTGGGGATGCAGTGCAGTGACTCCAGAGAGTGCACTGCCACCACTGGGGATGCAGTGCAGTGAGTCCAGAGAGTGCACTGGCATCACTGGGGATGCAGTGCATTGAGTCCAGAGAGTACACTGGCACCACTGGGGATGCAGCGCAGTGAGTCCAGAGAGTGCACTGGCACCACTGGCGATGCACTGCAGTGAGTCCAGAGAGTGCACTGTCACCACTGGGGATGCAGTGCAGTGAGTCCAGAGAGTGCACTGGCACCACTGGGGATGCAGTGCAGTGATTCCAGAGAGTGCACTGCCACCACTGGGGATGCAGTGCAGTGAGTCCAGAGAGTGCACTGGCACCACTGGGGATGCAGTGCATTGAGTCCAGAGAGTACACTGGCACCACTGGGGATGCAGCGCAGTGAGTCCAGAGAGTGCACTGGCACCACTGGCGATGCACTGCAGTGAGTCCAGAGAGTGCACTGTCACCACTGGGGATGCAGTGCAGTGAGTCCAGAGAGTGCACTGGCACCACTGGGGATGCAGTGCAGTGATTCCAGAGAGTGCACTGCCACCACTGGGGATGCAGTGCAGTGAGTCCAGAGAGTGCACTGGCACCACTGGGGATGCACTGCAGTGAGTCCAGAGAGTGCACTGGCACCACTGGGGATGCAGTGCAGTGAGTCCAGAGAGTGCACTGGCACCACTGGGGATGCAGTGCATTGAGTCCAGAGAGTACACTGGCACCACTGGGGATGCAGCGCAGTGAGTCCAGAGAGTGCACTGGCACCACTGGGGATGCAGTGCAGTGAGTCCAGAGAGTGCACTGGCACCACTGGGGATGCAGTGCATTGAATCCAGAGAGTGCACTGGCAACACTGGGGATGCAGTGCAGTGAGTCCAGAGAGTGCACTGGCACCACTGGGGATGCACTGCAGTGAGTCTATAGAGTGCACTGGCACCACTGGGGATGCAGTGCAGTGAGTCCAGAGAGTGTACTGGCACCACTGAGGATGCACTGCAGTGAGTCCCGAGAGTGCACTGGCACCACTGGGGACGCAGCGCAGTGACTCCAGAGAGTGCACTGGCACCACTGGGGATGCACTGCAGTGAGTCCAGAGAGTGCGCTGGAACCACTGGGGTTGTACAGCAGTGAGTCCGCAGAGTGTACTGGCACCACTGGGGATGCACTGCAGTGAGTCCAGAGAGTGCACTGGCACCACTGCGGATGCACTGCAGTGACTCCAGAGAGTGCACTGGCACCACTGGGGATGCACTGCAGTGAGTCCAGAGAGTGCACTGGCACCACTGGGGATGCACCGCAGTGAGTCCACAGAGTGCACTGGCACCACTAGGGATGCAGTGCAGTGAGTCCAGCGAGTGCACTGGCACCACTGGGGATGCAGTGCAGTGAGTCCAGAGAGTGCACTGGCACCACTGCCGATGCACTGCAGTGAGTCCAGAGAGTGCACTGGCACCACTGGGGATGCCGTGCCGTGAGTCCAGAGAGTGCACTGGCACCACTGGGGATGCAATGCAGTGAGTCCAGAGAGTGCACTGGCACCACTGGGGATGCACTGCAGTGACTCCAGAGAGTGCACTGGCACTACCTGGTGTGCCGTGCAGTGAGTCCAGAGAGTGCACTGTCTCCACTTGGGATGCAGTGCAGTGAGTTCAGAGAGTGCACTGGCACTACTGTGGATGCAGTGCAGTGAGTCCAGAGAGTGCACTGGCACCACTGGGGATGCAGTGCAGTGAGTCCAGAGAGTGCACTGGCACCACTGGCGATGCACTGCAGTGAGTCCAGAGAGTGCACTGTCACCACTGGGGATGCAGTGCAGTGAGTCCAGAGAGTGCACAGGCACCACTGGGGATGCAGTGCAGTGACTCCAGAGAGTGCACTGCCACCACAGGGGATGCAGTGCAGTGAGTCCAGAGAGTGCACTGGCACCACTGGGGATGCAGTGCATTGAGTCCAGAGAGTGCACTGGCGCCACTGGGGATGCTGCGCAGTGAGTCCAGAGAGTGCACTGGCACCTCTGGGGATGCAGTGCAGTGATTCCAGAGAGTGCACTGGCACCACTGGGGATGCAGTGCAGTGAGTCCAGAGAGTGCACTGGCACCACTGGGGATGCACTGCAGTGAGTCCAGAGAGTGCACTGGCACCACTGGGGATGCAGTGCAGTGAGTCCAGAGAGTGCACTGGCACCACTGAGGATGCACTGCAGTGAGTCCAGAGAGTGCACTGGCACCACTGGGGACGCAGCGCAGTGACTCCAGAGAGTGCACTGGCACCACTGGGGATGCACTGCAGTGACTCCAGAGAGTGCACTGGCACCACTGGGGATGTACAGCAGTGAGTCCGCAGAGTGCACTGGCACCACTGGGGATGCACTGCAGTGAGTCCAGAGAGTGCACTGCCACCACTGGGGATGCAGTGCAGTGAGTCCAGAGAATGCACTGGCACCACTGGGGATGCAGTGCAGTGAGTCCAGAGAGTGCACAGGCACCACTGGGGTGCAGTGCAGTGACTCCAGAGAGTGCACTGGCACCACTGGGGATGCACTGCAGTGAGTCCAGAGAGTGCACTGGCACCACTGGGGATGCAGTGCAGTGAGTCCAGAGAATGCACTGGCACCACTGGGGATGCAGTGCAGTGAGTCCAGAGAGTGCACAGGCACCACTGGGGATGCAGTGCAGTGACTCCAGAGAGTGCACTGCCACCACTGGGGATGCAGTGCAGTGAGTCCAGAGAGTGCACTGGCATCACTGGGGATGCAGTGCATTGAGTCCAGAGAGTACACTGGCACCACTGGGGATGCAGCGCAGTGAGTCCAGAGAGTGCACTGGCACCACTGGCGATGCACTGCAGTGAGTCCAGAGAGTGCACTGTCACCACTGGGGATGCAGTGCAGTGAGCCCAGAGAGTGCACAGGCACCACTGGGGATGCAGTGCAGTGATTCCAGAGAGTGCACTGCCACCACTGGGGATGCAGCGCAGTGAGTCCAGAGAGTGCACTGGCACCACTGGGGATGCAGTGCATTGAGTCCAGAGAGTACACTGGCACCACTGGCGATGCACTGCAGTGAGTCCAGAGAGTGCACTGGCACCACTGGGGATGCAGTGCAGTGAGTCCAGAGAGTGCACTGGCACCACTGGGGATGCAGTGCAGTGATTCCAGAGAGTGCACTGCCAGCACTGGGGATGCAGTGCAGTGAGTCCAGAGAGTGCACTGGCACCACTGGGGATGCAGTGCAGTGACTCCAGAGAGTGCACTGCCACCACTGGGGATGCAGTGCAGTGAGTCCAGAGAGTGCACTGGCACCACTGGGGATGCAGTGCATTGAGTCCAGAGAGTACACTGGCACCACTGGGGATGCAGCGCAGTGAGTCCAGAGAGTGCACTGGCACCACTGGGGATGCAGTGCAGTGAGTCCAGAGAGTGCACTGGCACCACTGGGGATGCAGTGCATTGAATCCAGAGAGTGCACTGGCACCACTGGGGATGCAGTGCAGTGAGTCCAGAGAGTGCACTGGCACCACTGGGGATGCACTGCAGTGAGTCCATAGAGTGCACTGGCACCACTGGGGATGCAGTGCAGTGAGTCCAGAGAGTGCACTGGCACCACTGGGGACGCAGCGCAGTGACTCCAGAGAGTGCACTGGCACCACTGGGGATGCACTGCAGTGAGTCCAGAGAGTGCACTGGCACCACTGGGGTTGTACAGCAGTGAGTCCGCAGAGTGTACTGGCACCACTGGGGATGCACTGCAGTGAGTCCAGAGAGTGCACTGGCACCACTGGGAATGCACTGCAGTGAGTCCAGAGAGTGCACTGGCACCACTGGGGATGCACTGCAGTGAGTCCAGAGAGTGCACTGGCACCACTGGGGATGCACCACAGTGAGTCCACAGAGTGCACTGGCACCACTAGGGATGCAGTGCAGTGAGTCCAGCGAGTGCACTGGCACCACTGGGGATGCAGTGCAGTGAGTCCAGAGAGTGCACTGGCACCACTGGGGATGCCGTGCCGTGAGTCCAGAGAGTGCACTGGCACCACTGGGGATGCAATGCAGTGAGTCCAGAGAGTGCACTGGCACCACTGGGGATGCAGTGCAGTGAGTCCAGAGAGTGCACTGGCACCACTGGGGATGCACTGCAGTGAGTCCAGAGAGTGCACTGGCACCACTGGGGATGCACTGCAGTGAATCCAGAGAGTGCACTGGCACCACTGAGGATGCAGTGCAGTGAGCCCATAGAGTGCACTGGCACCACTGGGGATGCACTGCAGTGAGTCCAGAGAGTGCACTGGCACCACTGGGGATGCAGTGCAGTGAGTCCAGAGAGTGCACAGGCACCACTGGGGATGCAGTGCAGTGACTCCAGAGAGTGCACTGCCACCACTGGGGATGCAGTGCAGTGAGTCCAGAGAGTGCACTGGCACCACTGGGGATGCAGTGCAGTGAGTTCAGAGAGTGCACTGGCACCACTGGGGATGCAGTGCAGTGAGTCCAGAGAGTGCACTGGCACCACTGGCGATGCACTGCAGTGAGTCCAGAGAGTGCACTGTCACCACTGGGGATGCAGTGCAGTGAGTCCAGAGAGTGCACTGGCACCACTGGGGATGCAGTGCAGTGACTCCAGAGAGTGCACTGCCACCACTGGGGATGCAGTGCAGTGAGTCCAGAGAATGCACTGGCACCACTGGGGATGCAGTGCAGTGAGTCCAGAGAGTGCACTGGCACCACGGGGGATGTACCCTGGTGAGTCCAGAGATTGCACTGGCACCACTGGGGATGCACTGCAGTGACTCAAGAGAGTGCACTGGCACTACCTGGTGTGCCGTGCAGTGAGTCTAGAGAGTGCACTGTCTCCACTTGGGATGCAGTGCACTGAGTCCAGAGAGTGCACTGGCACCACTGGCGATGCACTGCAGTGAGTCCAGAGAGTGCACTGTCACCACTGGGGATGCAGTGCAGTGAGTCCAGAGAGTGCACTGGCACCACTGAGGATGCAGTGCAGTGAGTCCAGAGAGTGCACTGGCACCACTGGGGATGCACTGCAGTGACTCCAGAGAGTGCACTGGAACCACTGGGGATGCAGTGCAGTGAGTCCAGAGAGTGCACTGGCACCAGTGGCGATGCACTGCAGTGAGTCCAGAGAGTGCACTGGCACCACTGGGGATGCACTGCAGTGAATCCAGAGATTGCACTGGCACCACTGAGGATGCAGTGCAGTGAGCCCATAGAGTGCACTGGCACCACTGGGGATGCACTGCAGTGAGTCCAGAGAGTGCACTGGCACTACCTGGTGTGCCGTGCAGTGAGTCTAGAGAGTGCACTGTCTCCACTTGGGATGCAGTGCACTGAGTCCAGAGAGTGCACTGGCACCACTGGCGATGCACTGCAGTGAGTCCAGAGAGTGCACTGTCACCACTGGGGATGCAGTGCAGTGAGTCCAGAGAGTGCACTGGCACCACTGAGGATGCAGTGCAGTGAGTCCAGAGAGTGCACTGGCACCACTGGGGATGCACTGCAGTGACTCCAGAGAGTGCACTGGAACCACTGGGGATGCAGTGCAGTGAGTCCAGAGAGTGCACTGGCACCAGTGGCGATGCACTGCAGTGAGTCCAGAGAGTGCACTGGCACCACTGGGGATGCACTGCAGTGAATCCAGAGATTGCACTGGCACCACTGAGGATGCAGTGCAGTGAGCCCATAGAGTGCACTGGCACCACTGGGGATGCACTGCAGTGAGTCCAGAGAGTGCACTGCCACCACTGGGGATGCAGTGCAGTGAGTCCAGAGAATGCACTGGCACCACTGGGGATGCAGTGCAGTGAGTCCAGAGAGTGCACTGGCACCACTGGGGATGTACCCCGGTGAGTCCAGAGATTGCACTGGCACCACTGGGGATGCACTGCAGTGACTCCAGAGAGTGCACTGGCACTACCTGGTGTGCCGTGCAGTGAGTCCAGAGAGTGCACTGTCTCCACTTGGGATGCAGTGCAGTGAGTTCAGAGAGTGCACTGGCACCACTGGGGATGCAGTGCAGTGAGTCCAGAGAGTGCACTGGCACCACTGGGGATGCAGTGCAGTGAGTCCAGAGAGTGCACTGGCACCACTGGCGATGCACTGCAGTGAGTCCAGAGAGTGCACTGTCACCACTGGGGATGCAGTGCAGTGAGTCCAGAGAGTGCACAGGCACCACTGGGGATGCAGTGCAGTGACTCCAGAGAGTGCACTGCCACCACTGGGGATGCAGTGCAGTGAGTCCAGAGAGTGCACTGGCATCACTGGGGATGCAGTGCATTGAGTCCAGAGAGTACACTGGCACCACTGGGGATGCAGCGCAGTGAGTCCAGAGAGTGCACTGGCACCACTGGCGATGCACTGCAGTGAGTCCAGAGAGTGCACTGTCACCACTGGGGATGCAGTGCAGTGAGTCCAGAGAGTGCACTGGCACCACTGGGGATGCAGTGCAGTGATTCCAGAGAGTGCACTGCCACCACTGGGGATGCAGTGCAGTGAGTCCAGAGAGTGCACTGGCACCACTGGGGATGCAGTGCATTGAGTCCAGAGAGTACACTGGCACCACTGGGGATGCAGCGCAGTGAGTCCAGAGAGTGCACTGGCACCACTGGCGATGCACTGCAGTGAGTCCAGAGAGTGCACTGTCACCACTGGGGATGCAGTGCAGTGAGTCCAGAGAGTGCACTGGCACCACTGGGGATGCAGTGCAGTGATTCCAGAGAGTGCACTGCCACCACTGGGGATGCAGTGCAGTGAGTCCAGAGAGTGCACTGGCACCACTGGGGATGCAGTGCAGTGACTCCAGAGAGTGCACTGCCACCACTGGGGATGCAGTGCAGTGAGTCCAGAGAGTGCACTGGCACCACTGGGGATGCAGTGCATTGAGTCCAGAGAGTACACTGGCACCACTGGGGATGCAGCGCAGTGAGTCCAGAGAGTGCACTGGCACCACTGGGGATGCAGTGCAGTGAGTCCAGAGAGTGCACTGGCACCACTGGGGATGCAGTGCATTGAATCCAGAGAGTGCACTGGCAACACTGGGGATGCAGTGCAGTGAGTCCAGAGAGTGCACTGGCACCACTGGGGATGCACTGCAGTGAGTCCATAGAGTGCACTGGCACCACTGGGGATGCAGTGCAGTGAGTCCAGAGAGTGTACTGGCACCACTGAGGATGCACTGCAGTGAGTCCCGAGAGTGCACTGGCACCACTGGGGACGCAGCGCAGTGACTCCAGAGAGTGCACTGGCACCACTGGGGATGCACTGCAGTGAGTCCAGAGAGTGCGCTGGAACCACTGGGGTTGTACAGCAGTGAGTCCGCAGAGTGTACTGGCACCACTGGGGATGCACTGCAGTGAGTCCAGAGAGTGCACTGGCACCACTGCGGATGCACTGCAGTGAGTCCAGAGAGTGCACTGGCACCACTGGGGATGCACTGCAGTGAGTCCAGAGAGTGCACTGGCACCACTGGGGATGCACCGCAGTGAGTCCACAGAGTGCACTGGCACCACTAGGGATGCAGTGCAGTGAGTCCAGCGAGTGCACTGGCACCACTGGGGATGCAGTGCAGTGAGTCCAGAGAGTGCACTGGCACCACTGCCGATGCACTGCAGTGAGTCCAGAGAGTGCACTGGCACCACTGGGGATGCCGTGCCGTGAGTCCAGAGAGTGCACTGGCACCACTGGGGATGCAATGCAGTGAGTCCAGAGAGTGCACTGGCACCACTGGGGATGCAGTGCAGTGAGTCCAGAGAGTGCACTGGCACCACTGGGGATGCAGTGCAGTGAGTCCAGAGAGTGCACTGGCACCACTGGGGATGCACTGCAGTGAATCCAGAGAGTGCACTGGCACCACTGAGGATGCAGTGCAGTGAGCCCATAGAGTGCACTGGCACCACTGGGGATGCACTGCAGTGAGTCCAGAGAGTGCACTGGCACCACTGGGGATGCAGTGCAGTGACTCCAGAGAGTGCACTGGCACCACTGGGGATGCAGTGCAGTGAGTCCAGAGAATGCACTGGCACCACTGGGGATGCAGTGCAGTGAGTCCAGAGAGTGCACTGGCACCACTGGGGATGTACCCCGGTGAGTCCAGAGATTTCACTGGCACCACTGGGGATGCACTGCAGTGACTCCAGAGAGTGCACTGGCACTACCTGGTGTGCCGTGCAGTGAGTCCAGAGAGTGCACTGTCTCCACTTGGGATGCAGTGCAGTGAGTTCAGAGAGTGCACTGGCACTACTGTGGATGCAGTGCAGTGAGTCCAGAGAGTGCACTGGCACCACTGGGGATGCAGTGCAGTGAGTCCAGAGAGTGCACTGGCACCACTGGCGATGCACTGCAGTGAGTCCAGAGAGTGCACTGTCACCACTGGGGATGCAGTGCAGTGAGTCCAGAGAGTGCACAGGCACCACTGGGGATGCAGTGCAGTGACTCCAGAGAGTGCACTGCCACCACAGGGGATGCAGTGCAGTGAGTCCAGAGAGTGCACTGGCACCACTGGGGATGCAGTGCATTGAGTCCAGAGAGTGCACTGGCACCACTGGGGATGCACTGCAGTGAGTCCAGAGAGTGCACTGGCACCACTGGGGATGCACTGCAGTGACTCCAGAGAGTGCACTGGCACCACTGGGGATGTACAGCAGTGAGTCCGCAGAGTGCACTGGCACCACTGGGGATGCACTGCAGTGAGTCCAGAGAGTGCACTGCCACCACTGGGGATGCAGTGCAGTGAGTCCAGAGAATGCACTGCCACCACTGGGGATGCAGTGCAGTGAGTCCAGAGAGTGCACTGGCACCACTGGGGATGCAGTGCAGTGAGTTCAGAGAGTGCACTGGCACCACTGGGGATGCAGTGCAGTGAGTCCAGAGAGTGCACTGGCACCACTGGCGATGCACTGCAGTGAGTCCAGAGAGTGCACTGTCACCACTGGGGATGCAGTGCAGTGAGTGCAGAGAGTGCACAGGCACCACTGGGGATGCAGTGCAGTGACTCCAGAGAGTGCACTGCCACCACTGGGGATGCAGTGCAGTGAGTCCAGAGAATGCACTGGCACCACTGGGGATGCAGTGCAGTGAGTCCAGAGAGTGCACTGGCACCACGGGGGATGTACCCTGGTGAGTCCAGAGATTGCACTGGCACCACTGGGGATGCACTGCAGTGACTCAAGAGAGTGCACTGGCACTACCTGGTGTGCCGTGCAGTGAGTCTAGAGAGTGCACTGTCTCCACTTGGGATGCAGTGCACTGAGTCCAGAGAGTGCACTGGCACCACTGGCGATGCAGTGCAGTGAGTCCAGAGAGTGCACTGGCACCACTGGGGATGCACTGCAGTGACTCCAGAGAGTGCACTGGAACCACTGCGGATGCAGTGCAGTGAGTCCAGAGAGTGCACTGGCACCAGTGGCGATGCACTGCAGTGAGTCCAGAGAGTGCACTGGCACCACTGGGGATGCACTGCAGTGAATCCAGAGAGTGCACTGGCACCACTGAGGATGCAGTGCAGTGAGCCCATAGAGTGCACTGGCACCACTGGGGATGCAGTGCAGTGAGTCCAGAGAATGCACTGGCACCACTGGGGATGCAGTGCAGTGAGTCCAGAGAGTGCACTGGCACCACTGGGGATGTACCCCGGTGAGTCCAGAGATTGCACTGGCACCACTGGGGATGCACTGCAGTGACTCCAGAGAGTGCACTGGCACTACCTGGTGTGCCGTGCAGTGAGTCCAGAGAGTGCACTGTCTCCACTTGGGATGCAGTGCAGTGAGTTCAGAGAGTGCACTGGCACTACTGTGGATGCAGTGCAGTGAGTCCAGAGAGTGCACTGGCACCACTGGGGATGCAGTGCAGTGAGTCCAGAGAGTGCACTGGCACCACTGGGGATGCACTGCAGTGAGTCCAGAGAGTGCACTGTCACCACTGGGGATGCAGTGCAGTGAGTCCAGAGAGTGCACAGGCACCACTGGGGATGCAGTGCAGTGACTCCAGAGAGTGCACTGCCACCACAGGGGATGCAGTGCAGTGAGTCCAGAGAGTGCACTGGCACCACTGGGGATGCAGTGCATTGAGTCCAGAGAGTGCACTGGCACCACTGGGGATGCTGCGCAGTGAGTCCAGAGAGTGCACTGGCACCACTGGGGATGCAGTGCAGTGATTCCAGAGAGTGCACTGGCACCACTGGGGATGCAGTGCAGTGAGTCCAGAGAGTGCACTGGCACCACTGGGGATGCACTGCAGTGAGTCCAGAGAGTGCACTGGCACCACTGGGGATGCAGTGCAGTGAGTCCAGAGAGTGCACTGGCACCACTGAGGATGCACTGCAGTGAGTCCAGAGAGTGCACTGGCACCACTGGGGACGCAGCGCAGTGACTCCAGAGAGTGCACTGGCACCACTGGGGATGCACTGCAGTGACTCCAGAGAGTGCACTGGCACCACTGGGGATGTACAGCAGTGAGTCCGCAGAGTGCACTGGCACCACTGGGTATGCACTGCAGTGAGTCCAGAGAGTGCACTGCCACCACTGGGGATGCAGTGCAGTGAGTCCAGAGAATGCACTGGCACCACTGGGGATGCACTGCAGTGACTCCAGAGAGTGCACTGGCACCACTGGGGATGTACAGCAGTGAGTCCGCAGAGTGCACTGGCACCACTGGGGATGCACTGCAGTGAGTCCAGAGAGTGCACTGCCACCACTGGGGATGCAGTGCAGTGAGTCCAGAGAATGCACTGCCACCACTGGGGATGCAGTGCAGTGAGTCCAGAGAGTGCACTGGCACCACTGGGGATGCAGTGCAGTGAGTTCAGAGAGTGCACTGGCACCACTGGGGATGCAGTGCAGTGAGTCCAGAGAGTGCACTGGCACCACTGGCGATGCACTGCAGTGAGTCCAGAGAGTGCACTGTCACCACTGGGGATGCAGTGCAGTGAGTGCAGAGAGTGCACAGGCACCACTGGGGATGCAGTGCAGTGACTCCAGAGAGTGCACTGCCACCACTGGGGATGCAGTGCAGTGAGTCCAGAGAATGCACTGGCACCACTGGGGATGCAGTGCAGTGAGTCCAGAGAGTGCACTGGCACCACGGGGGATGTACCCTGGTGAGTCCAGAGATTGCACTGGCACCACTGGGGATGCACTGCAGTGACTCAAGAGAGTGCACTGGCACTACCTGGTGTGCCGTGCAGTGAGTCTAGAGAGTGCACTGTCTCCACTTGGGATGCAGTGCACTGAGTCCAGAGAGTGCACTGGCACCACTGGCGATGCACTGCAGTGAGTCCAGAGAGTGCACTGTCACCACTGGGGATGCAGTGCAGTGAGTCCAGAGAGTGCACTGGCACCACTGAGGATGCAGTGCAGTGAGTCCAGAGAGTGCACTGGCACCACTGGGGATGCACTGCAGTGACTCCAGAGAGTGCACTGGAACCACTGCGGATGCAGTGCAGTGAGTCCAGAGAGTGCACTGGCACCAGTGGCGATGCACTGCAGTGAGTCCAGAGAGTGCACTGGCACCACTGGGGATGCACTGCAGTGAATCCAGAGAGTGCACTGGCACCACTGAGGATGCAGTGCAGTGAGCCCATAGAGTGCACTGGCACCACTGGGGATGCACTGCAGTGAGTCCAGAGAGTGCACTGGCACCACTGGGGATGCAGTGCAGTGACTCCAGAGAGTGCACTGGCACCACTGGGGATGCAGTGCAGTGAGTCCAGAGAATGCACTGGCACCACTGGGGATGCAGTGCAGTGAGTCCAGAGAGTGCACTGGCACCACTGGGGATGTACCCCGGTGAGTCCAGAGATTGCACTGGCACCACTGGGGATGCACTGCAGTGACTCCAGAGAGTGCACTGGCACTACCTGGTGTGCCGTGCAGTGAGTCCAGAGAGTGCACTGTCTCCACTTGGGATGCAGTGCAGTGAGTTCAGAGAGTGCACTGGCACTACTGTGGATGCAGTGCAGTGAGTCCAGAGAGTGCACTGGCACCACTGGGGATGCAGTGCAGTGAGTCCAGAGAGTGCACTGGCACCACTGGGGATGCACTGCAGTGAGTCCAGAGAGTGCACTGTCACCACTGGGGATGCAGTGCAGTGAGTCCAGAGAGTGCACAGGCACCACTGGGGATGCAGTGCAGTGACTCCAGAGAGTGCACTGCCACCACAGGGGATGCAGTGCAGTGAGTCCAGAGAGTGCACTGGCACCACTGGGGATGCAGTGCATTGAGTCCAGAGAGTGCACTGGCACCACTGTGGATGCTGCGCAGTGAGTCCAGAGAGTGCACTGGCACCACTGGGGATGCAGTGCAGTGATTCCAGAGAGTGCACTGGCACCACTGGGGATGCAGTGCAGTGAGTCCAGAGAGTGCACTGGCACCACTGGGGATGCACTGCAGTGAGTCCAGAGAGTGCACTGGCACCACTGGGGATGCAGTGCAGTGAGTCCAGAGAGTGCACTGGCACCACTGAGGATGCACTGCAGTGAGTCCAGAGAGTGCACTGGCACCACTGGGGACGCAGCGCAGTGACTCCAGAGAGTGCACTGGCACCACTGGGGATGCACTGCAGTGACTCCAGAGAGTGCACTGGCACCACTGGGGATATACAGCAGTGAGTCCGCAGAGTGCACTGGCACCACTGGGGATGCACTGCAGTGAGTCCAGAGAGTGCACTGCCACCACTGGGGATGCAGTGCAGTGAGTCCAGAGAATGCACTGGCACCACTGGGGATGCAGTGCAGTGAGTCCAGAGAGTGCACAGGCACCACTGGGGATGCAGTGCAGTGACTCCAGAGAGTGCACTGGCACCACTGGGGATGCACTGCAGTGAGTCCAGAGAGTGCACTGCCACCACTGGGGATGCAGTGCAGTGAGTCCAGAGAATGCACTGGCACCACTGGGGATGCAGTGCAGTGAGTCCAGAGAGTGCACAGGCACCACTGGGGATGCAGTGCAGTGACTCCAGAGAGTGCACTGCCACCACTGGGGATGCAGTGCAGTGAGTCCAGAGAGTGCACTGGCACCACTGGCGATGCACTGCAGTGAGTCCAGAGAGTGCACTGGCACCACTGGGGATGCAGTGCAGTGAGTCCAGAGAGTGCACAGGCACCACTGGGGATGCAGTGCAGTGATTCCAGAGAGTGCACTGCCACCACTGGGGATGCAGTGCAGTGAGTCCAGAGAGTGCACTGGCACCACTGGGGATGCAGTGCATTGAGTCCAGAGAGTACACTGGCACCACTGGGGATGCAGCGCAGTGAGTCCAGAGAGTGCACTGGCACCACTGGGGATGCAGTGCAGTGAGTCCAGAGAGTGCACTGGCACCACTGGGGATGCAGTGCAGTGATTCCAGAGAGTGCACTGCCAGCACTGGGGATGCAGTGCAGTGAGTCCAGAGAGTGCACTGGCACCACTGGGGATGCAGTGCAGTGACTCCAGAGAGTGCACTGCCACCACTGGGGATGCAGTGCAGTGAGTCCAGAGAGTGCACTGGCACCACTGGGGATGCAGTGCATTGAGTCCAGAGAGTACACTGGCACCACTGGGGATGCAGCGCAGTGAGTCCAGAGAGTGCACTGGCACCACTGGGGATGCAGTGCAGTGAGTCCAGAGAGTGCACTGGCACCACTGGGGATGCAGTGCATTGAATCCAGAGAGTGCACTGGCACCACTGGGGATGCAGTGCAGTGAGTCCAGAGAGTGCACTGGCACCACTGGGGATGCACTGCAGTGAGTCCATAGAGTGCACTGGCACCACTGGGGATGCAGTGCAGTGAGTCCAGAGAGTGCACTGGCACCACTGGGGACGCAGCGCAGTGACTCCAGAGAGTGCACTGGCACCACTGGGGATGCACTGCAGTGAGTCCAGAGAGTGCACTGGCACCACTGGGGTTGTACAGCAGTGAGTCCGCAGAGTGTACTGGCACCACTGGGGATGCACTGCAGTGAGTCCAGAGAGTGCACTGGCACCACTGGGAATGCACTGCAGTGAGTCCAGAGAGTGCACTGGCACCACTGGGGATGCACTGCAGTGAGTCCAGAGAGTGCACTGGCACCACTGGGGATGCACCACAGTGAGTCCACAGAGTGCACTGGCACCACTAGGGATGCAGTGCAGTGAGTCCAGCGAGTGCACTGGCACCACTGGGGATGCAGTGCAGTGAGTCCAGAGAGTGCACTGGCACCACTGGGGATGCCGTGCCGTGAGTCCAGAGAGTGCACTGGCACCACTGGGGATGCAATGCAGTGAGTCCAGAGAGTGCACTGGCACCACTGGGGATGCAGTGCAGTGAGTCCAGAGAGTGCACTGGCACCACTGGGGATGCAGTGCAGTGAGTCCAGAGAGTGCACTGGCACCACTGAGGATGCAGTGCAGTGAGCCCATAGAGTGCACTGGCACCACTGGGGATGCACTGCAGTGAGTCCAGAGAGTGCACTGGCACCACTGGGGATGCAGTGCAGTGAGTCCAGAGAGTGCACTGGCACCACTGGCGATGCACTGCAGTGAGTCCAGAGAGTGCACTGTCACCACTGGGGATGCAGTGCAGTGAGTGCAGAGAGTGCACTGGCACCACTGGGGATGCAGTGCAGTGACTCCAGAGAGTGCACTGCCACCACTGGGGATGCAGTGCAGTGAGTCCAGAGAGTGCACTGGCACCACTGGGGATGCAGTGCAGTGAGTTCAGAGAGTGCACTGGCACCACTGGGGATGCAGTGCAGTGAGTCCAGAGAGTGCACTGGCACCACTGGCGATGCACTGCAGTGAGTCCAGAGAGTGCACTGTCACCACTGGGGATGCAGTGCAGTGAGTGCAGAGAGTGCACAGGCACCACTGGGGATGCAGTGCAGTGACTCCAGAGAGTGCACTGCCAAGACTGGGGATGCAGTGCAGTGAGTCCAGACAGTGCACTGGCACCACTGGGGATGCAGTGCATTGAGTCCAGAGAGTACACTGGCACCACTGGGGATGCTGCGCAGTGAGTCCAGAGAGTGCACTGGTACCACTGGGGATGCAGTGCAGTGAGTCCAGAGAGTGCACTGGCACCACTGGGGATGCAGTGCATTGAATCCAGAGAGTGCACTGGCACCACTGGGGATGCAGTGTAATGAGTCCAGAGAGTGCACTGGCACCACTGGGGATGCACTGCAGTGAGTCCAGAGAGTGCACTGGCACCACTGGGGATGCAGTGCAGTGAGTCCAGAGAGTGCACTGGCACCACTGGCGATGCACTGCAGTGAGTCCAGAGAGTGCACTGTCACCACTGGGGATGCAGTGCAGTGAGTCCAGAGAGTGCACAGGCACCACTGGGGATGCAGTGCAGTGACTCCAGAGAGTGCACTGCCACCACAGGGGATGCAGTGCAGTGAGTCCAGAGAGTGCACTGGCACCACTGGGGATGCAGTGCATTGAGTCCAGAGAGTGCACTGGCACCACTGGGGATGCTGCGCAGTGAGTCCAGAGAGTGCACTGGCACCACTGGGGATGCAGTGCAGTGAGTCCAGAGAGTGCACTGGCACCACTGGGGATGCAGTGCATTGAATCCAGAGAGTGCACTGGCACCACTGGGGATGCAGTGCAGTGAGTCCAGAGAGTGCACTGGCACCACTGGGGATGCACTGCAGTGAGTCCAGAGAGTGCACTGGCACCACTGGGGATGCAGTGCAGTGAGTCCAGAGAGTGCACTGGCACCAATGAGGATGCACTGCAGTGAGTCCAGAGACTGCACTGGCACCACTGGGGACGCAGCGCAGTGACTCCAGAGAGTGCACTGGCACCACTGGGGATGCACTGCAGTGACTCCAGAGAGTGCACTGGAACCACTGGGGATGTACAGCAGTGAGTCCGCAGAGTGCACTGGCACCACTGTTGATGCACTGCAGTGAGTCCAGAGAGTGCACTGCCACCACTGGGGATGCAGTGCAGTGAGTCCAGAGAATGCACTGGCACCACTGGGGATGCAGTGCAGTGAGTCCAGAGAGTGCACTGGCACCACTGGGGATGTACCCCGGTGAGTCCAGAGATTGCACTGGCACCACTGGGGATGCACTGCAGTGACTCCAGAGAGTGCACTGGCACTACCTGGTGTGCCGTGCAGTGAGTCCAGAGAGTGCACTGTCTCCACTTGGGATGCAGTGCAGTGAGTTCAGAGAGTGCACTGGCACCACTGGGGATGCAGTGCAGTGAGTCCAGAGAGTGCACTGGCACCACTGGGGATGCACTGCAGTGAGTCCAGAGAGTGCACTGTCACCACTGGGGATGCAGTGCAGTGAGTGCAGAGAGTGCACAGGCACCACTGGGGATGCAGTGCAGTGACTCCAGTGAGTGCACTGCCACCACTGGGGATGCAGTGCAGTGAGTCCAGAGAGTGCACTGGCACCACTGGGGATGCAGTGCATTGAGTCCAGAGAGTACACTGGCACCACTGGGGATGCTGCGCAGTGAGTCCAGAGAGTGCACTGGTACCACTGGGGATGCAGTGCAGTGAGTCCAGAGAGTGCACTGGCACCACTGGGGATGCAGTGCATTGAATCCAGAGAGTGCACTGGCACCACTGGGGATGCAGTGCAGTGAGTCCAGAGAGTGCACTGGCACCACTGGGGATGCACTGCAGTGAGTCCAGAGAGTGCACTGGCACCACTGGGGATGCAGTGCAGTGAGTCCAGAGAGTGCACTGGCACCACTGAGGATGCACTGCAGTGAGTCCAGAGAGTGCACTGGCACCAATGGGGACGCAGCGCAGTGACTCCAGAGAGTGCACTGGCACCACTGGGGATGCACTGCAGTGACTCCAGAGAGTGCACTGGAACCACTGGGGATGTACAGCAGTGAGTCCGCAGAGTGCACTGCCACCACTGGGGATGCAGTGCAGTGACTCCAGAGAGTGCACTGCCACCACAGGGGATGCAGTGCAGTGAGTCCAGAGAGTGCACTGGCACCACTGGGGATGCAGTGCATTGAGTCCAGAGAGTACACTGGCACCACTGGGGATGCTGCGCAGTGAGTCCAGAGAGTGCACTGGCACCACTGGGGATGCAGTGCAGTGAGTCCAGAGAGTGCACTGGCACCACAGGGGATGCAGTGCATTGAATCCAGAGAGTGCACTGGCACCACTGGGGATGCACTGCAGTGAGTCCAGAGAGTGCACTGGCACCACTGAGGATGCACTGCAGTGAGTCCAGAGAGTGCACTGGCACCACTGGGGACGCAGCGCAGTGACTCCAGAGAGTGCACTGGCACCACTGGGGATGCACTGCAGTGACTCCAGAGAGTGCACTGGGAACCACTGGGGATGTACAGCAGTGAGTCCAGAGAGTGCACTGGCACCACTGGGGATGCACTGCAGTGAGTCCAGAGAGTGCACTGCCACCACTGGGGATGCAGTGCAGTGAGTCCAGAGAATGCACTGGCACCACTAGGGCTGCACTGCAGTGAGTCCAGAGAGTGCACTGGCACCACTGGGGATGCAGTGCAGTGAGTCCAGAGAGTGCACTGGCACTACCTGGTGTGCCGTGCAGTGAGTCCAGAGAGTGCACTGTCTCCACTTGGGATGCAGTGCAGTGAGTTCAGAGAGTGCACTGGCACCACTGGGGATGCACTGCAGTGAGTCCAGAGAGTGCACTGTCACCACTGGGGATGCAGTGCAGTGAGTCCAGAGAGTGCACAGGCACCACTGGGGATGCAGTGCAGTGAGTCCAGAGAGTGCACTGGCACCACTGGGGATGCAGTGCATTGAGTCCAGAGAGTACACTGGCACCACTGGGGATGCAGCGCAGTGAGTCCAGAGAGTGCACTGGCACCACTGGGGATGCAGTGCAGTGAGTCCAGAGAGTGCACTGGCACCACTGGGGATGCAGTGCATTGAATCCAGAGAGTGCACTGGCACCACTGGGGATGCAGTGCAGTGAGTCCAGAGAGTGCACTGGCACCACTGGGGATGCACTGCAGTGAGTCCATAGAGTGCACTGGCACCACTGGGGATGCAGTGCAGTGAGTCCAGAGAGTGCACTGGCACCACTGGGGACGCAGCGCAGTGACTCCAGAGAGTGCACTGGCACCACTGGGGATGCACTGCAGTGAGTCCAGAGAGTGCACTGGCACCACTGGGGTTGTACAGCAGTGAGTCCGCAGAGTGTACTGGCACCACTGGGGATGCACTGCAGTGAGTCCAGAGAGTGCACTGGCACCACTGGGAATGCACTGCAGTGAGTCCAGAGAGTGCACTGGCACCACTGGGGATGCACTGCAGTGAGTCCAGAGAGTGCACTGGCACCACTGGGGATGCACCACAGTGAGTCCACAGAGTGCACTGGCACCACTAGGGATGCAGTGCAGTGAGTCCAGCGAGTGCACTGGCACCACTGGGGATGCAGTGCAGTGAGTCCAGAGAGTGCACTGGCACCACTGGGGATGCCGTGCCGTGAGTCCAGAGAGTGCACTGGCACCACTGGGGATGCAATGCAGTGAGTCCAGAGAGTGCACTGGCACCACTGGGGATGCAGTGCAGTGAGTCCAGAGAGTGCACTGGCACCACTGGGGATGCAGTGCAGTGAGTCCAGAGAGTGCACTGGCACCACTGGGGATGCACTGCAGTGAATCCAGAGAGTGCACTGGCACCACTGAGGATGCAGTGCAGTGAGCCCATAGAGTGCACTGGCACCACTGGGGATGCACTGCAGTGAGTCCAGAGAGTGCACTGGCACCACTGGGGATGCAGTGCAGTGAGTCCAGAGAGTGCACTGGCACCACTGGCGATGCACTGCAGTGAGTCCAGAGAGTGCACTGTCACCACTGGGGATGCAGTGCAGTGAGTGCAGAGAGTGCACAGGCACCACTGGGGATGCAGTGCAGTGACTCCAGAGAGTGCACTGCCACCACTGGGGATGCAGTGCAGTGAGTCCAGAGAGTGCACTGGCACCACTGGGGATGCAGTGCAGTGAGTCCAGAGAGTGCACTGGCACCACTGGGGATGCAGTGCAGTGAGTCCAGAGAGTGCACTGGCACCACTGGCGATGCACTGCAGTGAGTCCAGAGAGTGCACTGTCACCACTGGGGATGCAGTGCAGTGAGTGCAGAGAGTGCACAGGCACCACTGGGGATGCAGTGCAGTGACTCCAGAGAGTGCACTGCCACCACTGGGGATGCAGTGCAGTGAGTCCAGACAGTGCACTGGCACCACTGGGGATGCAGTGCATTGAGTCCAGAGAGTACACTGGCACCACTGGGGATGCTGCGCAGTGAGTCCAGAGAGTGCACTGGTACCACTGGGGATGCAGTGCAGTGAGTCCGGAGAGTGCACTGGCACCACTGGGGATGCAGTGCATTGAATCCAGAGAGTGCACTGGCACCACTGGGGATGCAGTGTAATGAGTCCAGAGAGTGCACTGGCACCACTGGGGATGCACTGCAGTGAGTCCAGAGAGTGCACTGGCACCACTGGGGATGCAGTGCAGTGAGTCCAGAGAGTGCACTGGCACCACTGGCGATGCACTGCAGTGAGTCCAGAGAGTGCACTGTCACCACTGGGGATGCAGTGCAGTGAGTCCAGAGAGTGCACAGGCACCACTGGGGATGCAGTGCAGTGACTCCAGAGAGTGCACTGCCACCACAGGGGATGCAGTGCAGTGAGTCCAGAGAGTGCACTGGCACCACTGGGGATGCAGTGCATTGAGTCCAGAGAGTGCACTGGCACCACTGGGGATGCTGCGCAGTGAGTCCAGAGAGTGCACTGGCACCACTGGGGATGCATTGCATTGAGTCCAGAGAGTGCACTGGCACCACTGGGGATGCAGTGCATTGAATCCAGAGAGTGCACTGGCACCACTGGGGATGCAGTGCAGTGAGTCCAGAGAGTGCACTGGCACCACTGGGGATGCACTGCAGTGAGTCCAGAGAGTGCACTGGCACCACTGGGGATGCAGTGCAGTGAGTCCAGAGAGTGCACTGGCACCAATGAGGATGCACTGCAGTGAGTCCAGAGACTGCACTGGCACCACTGGGGACGCAGCGCAGTGACTCCAGAGAGTGCACTGGCACCACTGGGGATGCACTGCAGTGACTCCAGAGAGTGCACTGGAACCACTGGGGATGTACAGCAGTGAGTCCGCAGAGTGCACTGGCACCACTGTTGATGCACTGCAGTGAGTCCAGAGAGTGCACTGCCACCACTGGGGATGCAGTGCAGTGAGTCCAGAGAATGCACTGGCACCACTGGGGATGCAGTGCAGTGAGTCCAGAGAGTGCACTGGCACCACTGGGGATGTACCCCGGTGAGTCCAGAGATTGCACTGGCACCACTGGGGATGCACTGCAGTGACTCCAGAGAGTGCACTGGCACTACCTGGTGTGCCGTGCAGTGAGTCCAGAGAGTGCACTGTCTCCACTTGGGATGCAGTGCAGTGAGTTCAGAGAGTGCACTGGCACCACTGGGGATGCAGTGCAGTGAGTCCAGAGAGTGCACTGGCACCACTGGGGATGCACTGCAGTGAGTCCAGAGAGTGCACTGGCACCACTGGGGATGCAGTGCAGTGACTCCAGAGAGTGCACTGGCACCACTGGGGATGCAGTGCAGTGAGTCCAGAGAATGCACTGGCACCACTGGGGATGCAGTGCAGTGAGTCCAGAGAGTGCACTGGCACCACTGGCGATGCAGTGCAGTGAGTCCAGAGAGTGCACTGGCACCACTGGGGATGCACTGCAGTGAGTCCAGAGAGTGCACTGGCACCACTGGGGATGCAGTGCAGTGAGTCCAGAGGTTACACTGGCACCACTGGGGATGCACTGCAGTGACTCCAGAGAGTGCACTGGCACCACTGGGGATGCAGTGCAGTGAGTCCACAGAGTGCACTGGCACCACTAGGGATGCAGTGCAGTGAGTCCAGCGAGTGCACTGGCACCACTGGGGATGCAGTGCAGTGAGTCCAGAGAGTGCACTGGCACCACTGGGGATGCCGTGCCGTGAGTCCAGAGAGTGCACTGGCACCACTGGGGATGCACTGCAGTGAATCCAGAGAGTGCACTGGCACCACTGGGGATGCAGTGCAGTGAGTCCAGAGAGTGCACTGGCACCACTGGGGATGCACTGCAGTGAATCCAGAGAGTGCACTGGCACCACTGAGGATGCAGTGCAGTGAGCCCATAGAGTGCACTGGCACCACTGGGGATGCACTGCAGTGAGTCCAGAGAGTGCACTGGCACCACTGGGGATGCAGTGCAGTGAGTCCAGAGAGTGCACTGGCACCACTGGCGATGCACTGCAGTGAGTCCAGAGAGTGCACTGTCACCACTGGGGATGCAGTGCAGTGAGTGCAGAGAGTGCACAGGCACCACTGGGGATGCAGTGCAGTGACTCCAGAGAGTGCACTGCCACCACTGGGGATGCAGTGCAGTGAGTCCAGAGAGTGCACTGGCACCACTGGGGATGCAGTGCAGTGAGTTCAGAGAGTGCACTGGCACCACTGGGGATGCAGTGCAGTGAGTCCAGAGAGTGCACTGGCACCACTGGCGATGCACTGCAGTGAGTCCAGAGAGTGCACTGTCACCACTGGGGATGCAGTGCAGTGAGTGCAGAGAGTGCACAGGCACCACTGGGGATGCAGTGCAGTGACTCCAGAGAGTGCACTGCCACCACTGGGGATGCAGTGCAGTGAGTCCAGACAGTGCACTGGCACCACTGGGGATGCAGTGCATTGAGTCCAGAGAGTACACTGGCACCACTGGGGATGCTGCGCAGTGAGTCCAGAGAGTGCACTGGTACCACTGGGGATGCAGTGCAGTGAGTCCAGAGAGTGCACTGGCACCACTGGGGATGCAGTGCATTGAATCCAGAGAGTGCACTGGCACCACTGGGGATGCAGTGTAATGAGTCCAGAGAGTGCACTGGCACCACTGGGGATGCACTGCAGTGAGTCCAGAGAGTGCACTGGCACCACTGGGGATGCACTGCAGTGAGTCCAGAGAGTGCACTGGCACCACTGGCGATGCACTGCAGTGAGTCCAGAGAGTGCACTGTCACCACTGGGGATGCAGTGCAGTGAGTCCAGAGAGTGCACAGGCACCACTGGGGATGCAGTGCAGTGACTCCAGAGAGTGCACTGCCACCACAGGGGATGCAGTGCAGTGAGTCCAGAGAGTGCACTGGCACCACTGGGGATGCAGTGCATTGAGTCCAGAGAGTGCACTGGCACCACTGGGGATGCTGCGCAGTGAGTCCAGAGAGTGCACTGGCACCACTGGGGATGCATTGCATTGAGTCCAGAGAGTGCACTGGCACCACTGGGGATGCAGTGCATTGAATCCAGAGAGTGCACTGGCACCACTGGGGATGCAGTGCAGTGAGTCCAGAGAGTGCACTGGCACCACTGGGGATGCACTGCAGTGAGTCCAGAGAGTGCACTGGCACCACTGGGGATGCAGTGCAGTGAGTCCAGAGAGTGCACTGGCACCAATGAGGATGCACTGCAGTGAGTCCAGAGACTGCACTGGCACCACTGGGGACGCAGCGCAGTGACTCCAGAGAGTGCACTGGCACCACTGGGGATGCACTGCAGTGACTCCAGAGAGTGCACTGGAACCACTGGGGATGTACAGCAGTGAGTCCGCAGAGTGCACTGGCACCACTGTTGATGCACTGCAGTGAGTCCAGAGAGTGCACTGCCACCACTGGGGATGCAGTGCAGTGAGTCCAGAGAATGCACTGGCACCACTGGGGATGCAGTGCAGTGAGTCCAGAGAGTGCACTGGCACCACTGGGGATGTACCCCGGTGAGTCCAGAGATTGCACTGGCACCACTGGGGATGCACTGCAGTGACTCCAGAGAGTGCACTGGCACTACCTGGTGTGCCGTGCAGTGAGTCCAGAGAGTGCACTGTCTCCACTTGGGATGCAGTGCAGTGAGTTCAGAGAGTGCACTGGCACCACTGGGGATGCAGTGCAGTGAGTCCAGAGAGTGCACTGGCACCACTGGGGATGCACTGCAGTGAGTCCAGAGAGTGCACTGTCACCACTGGGGATGCAGTGCAATGAGTGCAGAGAGTGCACAGGCACCACTGGGGATGCAGTGCAGTGACTCCAGTGAGTGCACTGCCACCACTGGGGATGCAGTGCAGTGAGTCCAGAGAGTGCACTGGCACCACTGGGGATGCAGTGCATTGAGTCCAGAGAGTACACTGGCACCACTGGGGATGCTGCGCAGTGAGTCCAGAGAGTGCACTGGTACCACTGGGGATGCAGTGCAGTGAGTCCAGAGAGTACACTGGCACCACTGGGGATGCTGCGCAGTGAGTCCAGAGAGTGCACTGGCACCACTGGGGATGCAGTGCAGTGAGTCCAGAGAGTGCACTGGCACCACAGGGGATGCAGTGCATTGAATCCAGAGAGTGCACTGGCACCACTGGGGATGCACTGCAGTGAGTCCAGAGAGTGCACTGGCACCACTGAGGATGCACTGCAGTGAGTCCAGAGAGTGCACTGGCACCACTGGGGACGCAGCGCAGTGACTCCAGAGAGTGCACTGGCACCACTGGGGATGCACTGCAGTGACTCCAGAGAGTGCACTGGGAACCACTGGGGATGTACAGCAGTGAGTCCAGAGAGTGCACTGGCACCACTGGGGATGCACTGCAGTGAGTCCAGAGAGTGCACTGGCACCACTGGGGATGCAGTGCAGTGAGTCCAGAGAATGCACTGGCACCACTGGGGATGCAGTGCAGTGAGTCCAGATAGTGCACTGGCACCACTAGGGCTGCACTGCAGTGAGTCCAGAGAGTGCACTGGCACCACTGGGGATGCAGTGCAGTGAGTCCAGAGAGTGCACTGGCACTACCTGGTGTGCCGTGCAGTGAGTCCAGAGAGTGCACTGTCTCCACTTGGGATGCAGTGCAGTGAGTTCAGAGAGTGCACTGGCACCACTGGGGATGCACTGCAGTGAGTCCAGAGAGTGCACTGTCACCACTGGGGATGCAGTGCAGTGAGTCCAGAGAGTGCACAGGCACCACTGGGGATGCAGTGCAGTGAGTCCAGAGAGTGCACTGGCACCACTGGGGATGCAGTGCATTGAGTCCAGAGAGTACACTGGCACCACTGGGGATGCAGCGCAGTGAGTCCAGAGAGTGCACTGGCACCACTGGGGATGCAGTGCAGTGAGTCCAGAGAGTGCACTGGCACCACTGGGGATGCAGTGCATTGAATCCAGAGAGTGCACTGGCACCACTGGGGATGCAGTGCAGTGAGTCCAGAGAGTGCACTGGCACCACTGGGGATGCACTGCAGTGAGTCCATAGAGTGCACTGGCACCACTGGGGATGCAGTGCAGTGAGTCCAGAGAGTGCACTGGCACCACTGGGGACGCAGCGCAGTGACTCCAGAGAGTGCACTGGCACCACTGGGGATGCACTGCAGTGAGTCCAGAGAGTGCACTGGCACCACTGGGGTTGTACAGCAGTGAGTCCGCAGAGTGTACTGGCACCACTGGGGATGCACTGCAGTGAGTCCAGAGAGTGCACTGGCACCACTGGGAATGCACTGCAGTGAGTCCAGAGAGTGCACTGGCACCACTGGGGATGCACTGCAGTGAGTCCAGAGAGTGCACTGGCACCACTGGGGATGCACCACAGTGAGTCCACAGAGTGCACTGGCACCACTAGGGATGCAGTGCAGTGAGTCCAGCGAGTGCACTGGCACCACTGGGGATGCAGTGCAGTGAGTCCAGAGAGTGCACTGGCACCACTGGGGATGCCGTGCCGTGAGTCCAGAGAGTGCACTGGCACCACTGGGGATGCAATGCAGTGAGTCCAGAGAGTGCACTGGCACCACTGGGGATGCAGTGCAGTGAGTCCAGAGAGTGCACTGGCACCACTGGGGATGCAGTGCAGTGAGTCCAGAGAGTGCACTGGCACCACTGGGGATGCACTGCAGTGAATCCAGAGAGTGCACTGGCACCACTGGCGATGCACTGCAGTGAGTCCAGAGAGTGCACTTGCACCACTGAGGATGCAGTGCCGTGAGTCCAGAGAGTGCACTGGCACCACTGGGGATGCAGTGCAGTGAGTCCAGAGAGTGCACTGGCACCACTGGGGATGCAGTGCAGTGAGTCCAGAGAGTGCACTGGCACCACTGGGGATGCAATGCAGTGAGTCCAGAGAGTGCACTGGCACCACTGGGGATGCATTGCATTGAATCCAGAGAGTGCACTGGCACCACTGGCGATGCACTGCAGTGAGTCCAGAGAGTGCACTTGCACCACTGAGGATGCAGTGCAGTGAGCCCATAGAGTGCACTGGCACCACTGGGGATGCAGTGCAGTGAGTCCAGAGAGTGCACTGGCACCACTGGGGATGCACTGCAGTGAGTCCAGAGAGTGCACTGGCACCACTGGGGATGAAGTGCATTGAATCCAGAGAGTGCACTGGCACCACTGGGGATGAAGTGCATTGAATCCAGAGAGTGCACTGGCACCACTGGGGATGCACTGCAGTGAGTCCAGAGAGTGCACTGGAACCACTGAGGATGCAGTGCAGTGAGCCCATACAGTGCACTGGCACCACTGGGGATGCACTGCAGTGAGTCCAGAGAGTGCACTGGCACCACTGGGGATGCAGTGCAGTGAGTCCAGAGAATGCACTGGCACCACTGGGGATGCAGTGCAGTGAGTCCAGAGAGTGCACTGGCACCACTGGGGATGTACCCCGGTGAGTCCAGAGATTGCACTGGCACCACTGGGGATGCACTGCAGTGACTCCAGAGAGTGCACTGGCACCACTGGGGATGCAGTGCATTGAATCCAGAGAGTGCACTGGCACCACTGGGGATGCAGTGCAGTGAGTCCAGAGAGTGCACTGCCACCAGTGGTGATGCACTGCAGTGAGTCCATAGAGTGCACTGGCACCACTGGGGATGCAGTGCAGTGAGTCCAGAGAGTGCACTGGCACCACTGGGGATGCACTGCAGTGAGTCCAGGGAGTGCACTGGCACCACTGGGGATGCAGCGCAGTGACTCCAGAGAGTGCACTGGCACCACTGGGGATGCACTGCAGTGACTCCAGAGAGTGCACTGGAACCATTGGGTATGTACAGCAGTGAGTCCGCAGAGTGTACTGGCACCACTGGGGATGCACTGCAGTGAGTCCAGAGAGTGCACTGGCACCACTGGGGATGCACCGCAGTGAGTCCAGAGAGTGCACAGGCACCACTAGGGATGCAGTGCAGTGAGTCCAGAGAGTGCACTGGCACCACTGGGGATGCAGTGCAGTGAGTCCAGAGAGTGCACTGGCACCACTGCCGATGCACTGCAGTGAGTACAGAGAGTGCACTGGCACCACTGGGGATGCCGTGCAGTGAGTCCAGAGAGTGCACTGGCACCACTGGGGATGCAGTGCAGTGAGTCCAGAGAGTACACTGTCACCACTGGGGATGCAGTGCAGTGAGTCCAGAGAGTGCACTGGCACCACTGGGGATGCAGTGCAGTGAGTCCACAGAGTGCACTGGCACCACTGCGGATGCACTGCAGTGAGTCCAGAGAGTGCACTGGCACCACAGGGAATGCAGTGCAGTGTGTCCAGAGAGTGCACTGGCACCACTGGGGATGCACTGCAGTGAGTCCAGAGAGTGCACTGGGACCACTGGGGATGCACTGCAGTGAGTCCAGAGAGTGCACTGGCACCACTGGGGATGCAGTGCAGTGAATCCAGAGAGTGCACTGGCACCACTGGGCATGCAGTGCAGTGAGTCCATAGAGTGCACTGGTACCACTGGGGATGCAGTGCAGTGAGTCCAGAGAGTGCACTGGCACCACTGGGGATGCAGTGCAGTGAGTCCAGAGAGTGCACTGGCACCACTGGGGATGCAGTGCAGTGAATCCAGAGAGTGCACTGGCACCACAGGGGATGCAGTGCAGTGAGTCCAGAGAGTGCACTGGCACCACTGGGGATGCAGTGCAGTGAGTCCAGAGAGTGCACTGGCACCACTGAGGATGCACTGCAGTGAGTCCAGAGAGTGCACTGGCACCACTGGGGATGCACTGCAGTGAGTCCAGAGAGTGCACTGGCACCACTGGGGATGCACTGCAGTGAGTCCAGAGAGTGCACTGGAACCACTGGGGATGTACAGCAGTGAGTCCACAGAGTGCACTGGCACCACTGGGGATGCACTCCACTGAGTCCAGAGAGTGCACTGTCTCCACTTGGGATGCAGTGCAGTGAGTTCAGAGAGTGCACTGGCACCACTGGGGATGCACTGCAGTGAGTCCAGAGAGTGCACTGTCACCACTGGGTATGTACAGCAGTGAGTCCGCAGAGTGTACTGGCACCACTGGGGATGCACTGCAGTGAGTCCAGAGAGTGCACTGGCACCACTGGGGATGCACCGCAGTGAGTCCAGAGAGTGCACAGGCACCACTAGGGATGCAGTGCAGTGAGTCCAGAGAGTGCACTGGCACCACTGGGGATGCAGTGCAGTGAGTCCAGAGAGTGCACTGGCACCACTGCCGATGCACTGCAGTGAGTACAGAGAGTGCACTGGCACCACTGGGGATGCCGTGCAGTGAGTCCAGAGAGTGCACTGGCACCACTGGGGATGCAGTGCAGTGAGTCCAGAGAGTACACTGTCACCACTGGGGATGCAGTGCAGTGAGTCCAGAGAGTGCACTGGCACCACTGGGGATGCAGTGCAGTGAGTCCACAGAGTGCACTGGCACCACTGCGGATGCACTGCAGTGAGTCCAGAGAGTGCACTGGCACCACAGGGAATGCAGTGCAGTGTGTCCAGAGAGTGCACTGGCACCACTGGGGATGCACTGCAGTGAGTCCAGAGAGTGCACTGGGACCACTGGGGATGCACTGCAGTGAGTCCAGAGAGTGCACTGGCACCACTGGGGATGCAGTGCAGTGAATCCAGAGAGTGCACTGGCACCACTGGGCATGCAGTGCAGTGAGTCCATAGAGTGCACTGGTACCACTGGGGATGCAGTGCAGTGAGTCCAGAGAGTGCACTGGCACCACTGGGGATGCAGTGCAGTGAGTCCAGAGAGTGCACTGGCACCACTGGGGATGCAGTGCAGTGAATCCAGAGAGTGCACTGGCACCACAGGGGATGCAGTGCAGTGAGTCCAGAGAGTGCACTGGCACCACTGGGGATGCAGTGCAGTGAGTCCAGAGAGTGCACTGGCACCACTGAGGATGCACTGCAGTGAGTCCAGAGAGTGCACTGGCACCACTGGGGATGCAGCGCAGTGACTCCAGAGAGTGCACTGGCACCACTGGGGATGCACTGCAGTGAGTCCAGAGAGTGCACTGGAACCACTGGGGATGTACAGCAGTGAGTCCACAGAGTGCACTGGCACCACTGGGGATGCACTGCACTGAGTCCAGAGAGTGCACTGTCTCCACTTGGGATGCAGTGCAGTGAGTTCAGAGAGTGCACTGGCACCACTGGGGATGCACTGCAGTGAGTCCAGAGAGTGCACTGTCACCACTGGGGATGCAGTGCAGTGAGTCCAGAGAGTGCACAGGCACCACTGGGGATGCAGTGCAGTGAGTCCAGAGAGTGCACTGGCACTACCTGGTGTGCCGTGCAGTGAGTCCAGAGAGTGCACTGTCTCCACTTGGGATGCAGTGCAGTGAGTCCAGAGAGTGCACTGGCACCACTGGGGATACAGTGCAGTGAGTCCAGAGAGTGCACTGGCACCACTGGCGATGCACTGCAGTGAGTCCAGAGAGTGCACTGGCACCACTGGGGATGCATTGCATTGAATCCAGAGAGTGCACTGGCACCACTGGCGATGCACTGCAGTGAGTCCAGAGAGTGCACTTGCACCACTGAGGATGCAGTGCAGTGAGCCCATAGAGTGCACTGGCACCACTGGGGATGCAGTGCAGTGAGTCCAGAGAGTGCACTGGCACCACTGGGGATGCACTGCAGTGAGTCCAGAGAGTGCACTGGCACCACTGGGGATGAAGTGCATTGAATCCAGAGAGTGCACTGGCACCACTGGGGATGCACTGCAGTGAGTCCAGAGAGTGCACTGGAACCACTGAGGATGCAGTGCAGTGAGCCCATACAGTGCACTGGCACCACTGGGGATGCACTGCAGTGAGTCCAGAGAGTGCACTGGCACCACTGGGGATGCAGTGCAGTGAGTCCAGAGAATGCACTGGCACCACTGGGGATGCAGTGCAGTGAGTCCAGAGAGTGCACTGGCACCACTGGGGATGTACCCCGGTGAGTCCAGAGATTGCACTGGCACCACTGGGGATGCACTGCAGTGACTCCAGAGAGTGCACTGGCACCACTGGGGATGCAGTGCATTGAATCCAGAGAGTGCACTGGCACCACTGGGGATGCAGTGCAGTGAGTCCAGAGAGTGCACTGCCACCAGTGGTGATGCACTGCAGTGAGTCCATAGAGTGCACTGGCACCACTGGGGATGCAGTGCAGTGAGTCCAGAGAGTGCACTGGCACCACTGGGGATGCACTGCAGTGAGTCCAGGGAGTGCACTGGCACCACTGGGTACGCAGCGCAGTGACTCCAGAGAGTGCACTGGCACCACTGGGGATGCACTGCAGTGACTCCAGAGAGTGCACTGGAACCACTGGGTATGTACAGCAGTGAGTCCGCAGAGTGTACTGGCACCACTGGGGATGCACTGCAGTGAGTCCAGAGAGTGCACTGGCACCACTGGGGATGCACCGCAGTGAGTCCAGAGAGTGCACAGGCACCACTAGGGATGCAGTGCAGTGAGTCCAGAGAGTGCACTGGCACCACTGGGGATGCAGTGCAGTGAGTCCAGAGAGTGCACTGGCACCACTGCCGATGCACTGCAGTGAGTACAGAGAGTGCACTGGCACCACTGGGGATGCCGTGCAGTGAGTCCAGAGAGTGCACTGGCACCACTGGGGATGCAGTGCAGTGAGTCCAGAGAGTACACTGTCACCACTGGGGATGCAGTGCAGTGAGTCCAGAGAGTGCACTGGCACCACTGGGGATGCAGTGCAGTGAGTCCACAGAGTGCACTGGCACCACTGCGGATGCACTGCAGTGAGTCCAGAGAGTGCACTGGCACCACAGGGAATGCAGTGCAGTGTGTCCAGAGAGTGCACTGGCACCACTGGGGATGCACTGCAGTGAGTCCAGAGAGTGCACTGGGACCACTGGGGATGCACTGCAGTGAGTCCAGAGAGTGCACTGGCACCACTGGGGATGCAGTGCAGTGAATCCAGAGAGTGCACTGGCACCACTGGGCATGCAGTGCAGTGAGTCCATAGAGTGCACTGGTACCACTGGGGATGCAGTGCAGTGAGTCCAGAGAGTGCACTGGCACCACTGGGGATGCAGTGCAGTGAGTCCAGAGAGTGCACTGGCACCACTGGGGATGCAGTGCAGTGAATCCAGAGAGTGCACTGGCACCACAGGGGATGCAGTGCAGTGAGTCCAGAGAGTGCACTGGCACCACTGGGGATGCAGTGCAGTGAGTCCAGAGAGTGCACTGGCACCACTGAGGATGCACTGCAGTGAGTCCAGAGAGTGCACTGGCACCACTGGGGATGCAGCGCAGTGACTCCAGAGAGTGCACTGGCACCACTGGGGATGCACTGCAGTGAGTCCAGAGAGTGCACTGGAACCACTGGGGATGTACAGCAGTGAGTCCACAGAGTGCACTGGCACCACTGGGGATGCACTGCACTGAGTCCAGAGAGTGCACTGTCACCACTGGGGATGCAGTGCAGTGAGTCCAGAGAGTGCACTGGCACTACTGGGGATGCACTGCAGTGAGTCCAGAGAATGCACTGGCACCACTGGGGATGCAGTGCAGTGAGTCCAGAGAGTGCACAGGCACCACTGGTGATGCAGTGCAGTGAGTACAGAGATTGCACTGGCACCACTGGGGATGCACTGCAGTGAGTCCAGAGAATGAACTGGCAACACTGGGGATGCAGTGCAGTGAGTCCCCATCCCCAGTGGTGCCAGTGCACTCTCTGGACTCACTTCAGTGCATCCCCAGTGGTGCCAGTGCACTCTCTGGATTCACTGCACTGCATCCGCAGCGGTGCCAGTGCACTCTCTGGACTCACTGCACTGCATCCCCAGTGGTGCCAGTGCACTCTCTGGACTCACTGCACTGCATCCCCAGTGGTGCCATTGCACTCTCTGGACTCACTGCGCTGCATCCCCAGTGGTGACAGAGCACTCTCTGGACTCACTGCAGTGCATCGCCAGTGGTGCCAGTGCACTCTCTGGACTCACTGCACTGCATCCCCAGTCGTGCCAGTGCAATCTCTGGACTCACTGCACTGCATCCCCAGTGGTGCCAGTGCGCTCTCTGGACTCACTGCACTGCATCCCCAGTGGTGCCAGTGCACTCTCTGGATTCAATGCACTGCATCCCCAGTGGTGCCAGTGCACTCTCTGGACTCACTGCAGTGCATCCCCAGTGGTGCCAGTGCACTCTCTGGACTCACTGCAGTGCATCTCTAGTGGTGCCAGTGCACTCTCTGGACTCACTGCACTGCATCCCCAGTGGTGCCAGTGCACTCTCTGGACTCACTGCACTGCATCCCCAGTGGTGACAGAGCACTCTATGGACTCACTGCAGTGCATCGCCAGTGGTGCCAGTGCACTCTCTGGACTCACTGCAGTGCATCCCCTGTGGTGCCAGGGCACTCTCTGGACTCACTGCAGTGCATCCCCAGTGGTGCCAGTGCACTCTGCGGATTCACTGCACTGCATCCCCAGTGGTGCCAGTGCACTCTCTGGACTCACTGCAGTGCATCCGCAGTGGTGCCAGTGCACTCTCTGGACTCACTGCAGTGCATCCGCAGTGGTGCCAGTGCACTCTCTGGACTCACTGCAGTGCATCCCCAGTGGTGCCAGTGCACTCTGCGGACTCACTGCTGTACATCCCCAGTGGTTCCAGTGCACTCTCTGGACTCACTGCAGTGCATCCCCAGTGGTGCCAGTGCACTCTCTGGAGTCACTGCGCTGCGTCCCCAGTGGTGCCAGTGCACTCTCTGGACTCACTGCAGTGCATCCTCAGTGGTGCCAGTGCACTCTCTGGGCTCACTGCACTACATCCCCAGTGGTGCCAGTGCACTCTCTGGACTCACTGCACTGTATCACCTGTGGTGCCAGTGCACTCTCTGGACTCACTGCACTGCATTCCCAGTGGTGCCAGTGCACTCTCTGGACTCACTGCACTGCATCCCCAGTGGTGCCAGTGCACTCTCTGGACTCACTGCACTGCATCCCTAGTGGTGCCAGTGCACTCTCTGGACTCACTGCAGTGCATCCCCAGTGGTGCCAGTGCACTCTCTGGACTCACTGCAGTGCATCCCCAGTGGTGCAAGTGCACTCTCTGGACTCACTGCACTGCATCCCCAGTAGTGCCAGTGCACTCTCTGGAGTCACTGCAGTGCATCCCCAGTGGTGCCAGTGCACTCTCTGGACTCACTGCAGTGCATCCCCAGTGGTGCCAGTGCACTCTCTGGACTCACTGCACTGCATCCCCAGTGGTACCAGTGCACTCTCTGGACTCACTGCACTGCATCCCCAGTGGTGCCAGTGCACTCTCTGGACTCACTGCACTGCATCCCCAATGGTGCCAGTGCAGTCTCTGGACTCACTGCAGTGCATCCCCAGTGGTGCCAGTGCACTCTCTGGACTCACTGCACTGCATCCCCAGTGGTGCCAGTGCACTCTCTGGACTCACTGCACTGCATCCCCTGTGGTGCCAGTGCACTCTCTGGAGTTACTGCTCTGCATCCCCAGTGGTGACTGTGCACTCTGTGGACTCACTGCAGTGCATCCCCCGTGGTGCCAGTGCACTCTCTGGACTCACTGCAGTGCATCCCCAGTGGTGCCAGTGCACTCTCTGGACTCACTGCAGTGCATCCCCAGTGGTGCCAGTGCACTCTCTGGACTCACTGCACTGCATCCCCAGCGGTGCCAGTGCACTCTATGGACTCACTGCAGTGCATCGCCAGTGGTGCCAGTGCACTCTCTGGACTCACTGCACTGCATCCCCAGTGGTGCCAGTGCACTCTCTGGACTCACTGCAGTGCATCGCCAGTGGTGCCAGTGCGCTCTCTGGACTCACTGCACTGCATCCCCAGTGGTGCCAGTGCACTCTCTGGACTCACTGCAGTGCATCCGCAGTGGTGCCAGTGCACTCTCTGGACTCACTGCAGTGCATCCCCAGTGGTGCCAGTGCACTCTGCGGACTCACTGCTGTACATCCCCAGTGGTTCCAGTGCACTCTCTGGACTCACTGCAGTGCATCCCCAGTGGTGCCAGTGCACTCTCTGGAGTCACTGCGCTGCGTCCCCAGTGGTGCCAGTGCACTCTCTGGACTCACTGCAGTGCATCCTCAGTGGTGCCAGTGCACTCTCTGGGCTCACTGCACTACATCCCCAGTGGTGCCAGTGCACTCTCTGGACTCACTGCACTGCATCCCGAGTGGTGCCAGTGCACTCCCTGCACTCACTGCACTGCATCCCCAGTGGTGCCAGTGCACTCTCTGGATTCATTGCACTGCATCCCCAGTGGTGCCAGTGCACTTTCTGGACTCACTGTAGTGCATCCCCAGTGGTGCCAGTGCACTCTCTGGACTCAATGCAATGCATCCCTAGTGTTGTCAGTGCACTCTCTGGACTCACTGCACTGCATCACCTGTGGTGCCAGTGCACTCTCTGGACTCACTGCACTGCATTCCCTGTGGTGCCAGTGCAATCTCTGGACTCACTGCACTGCATCCCCAGTGGTGCCAGTGCACTCTCTGGACTCACTGCACTGCATCCCCAGGGGCGCCAGTGCACTCTCTGGACTCACTGCACTGCATCCCCAGTGGTGCCAGTGCACTCTCTGGACTCACTGCAGTGCATCCCCAGTGGTGCCAGTGCACTCTCTGGATTCACTGCACTGCATCCCCAGTGGTGCAAGTGCACTCTCTGGACTCACTGCACTGCATCCCCAGTAGTGCCAGTGCACTCTCTGGAGTCACTGCAGTGCATCCCCAGTGGTGCCAGTGCACTCTCTGGACTCACTGCAGTGCATCCCCAGTGGTGCCAGTGCACTCTCTGGACTCACTGCACTGCATCCCCAGTGGTGCCAGTGCACTCTCTGGACTCACTGCACTGCATCTCCAGTGGTGCCAGTGCAGTCTCTGGACTCACTGCAGTGCATCCCCAGTGGTGCCAGTGCACTCTCTGGACTCACTGCACTGCATCCCCAGTGGTGCCAGTGCACTCTCTGGACTCACTGCAGTGCATCCCCAGTGGTGCCAGTGCACTCTCTGGAGTTACTGCTCTGCATCCAGAGTGGTGACAGTGCACTCTGTGGACTCACTGCAGTGCATCCCCCGTGGTGCCAGTGCACTCTCTGGACTCACTGCACTGCATCCCCAGTGGTGCCAGTGCACTCTCTGGACTCACTGCAGTGCATCCCCAGTGGTGGTAGTGCACTCTCTGGACTCACTGCAGTGCATCCCCAGTGGTGCCAGTGCACTCTCTGGACTCACTGCACTGCATCCCCAGTGGTGCCAGTGCACTCTCTGGACTCACTGCACTGCATCCCCAGTGGTGCCATTGCACTCTATGGACTCACTGCAGTGCATCCCCAGTGGTGCCAGTGCACTCTCTGGACTCACTGCAGTGCATCCCCAGTGGTGCCAGTGCACTCTCTGGACTCACTGCACTGCATCCCCAGTGGTGGCAGTGCACTCTCTGGACTCACTGCACTGCATCCCCAGTGGTGCCAGTGCACTCTCTGGACTCACTACACTGCATCCAAAGTGGTGCCAGTGCACTCTCTGGACTCACTGCAGTGCATCCCCAGTGGTGCCAGTGCACTCTCTGAACTCACTGCACTGCATCCCCAGTGGTGCCAGTGCACTCTCTGGACTCACTGCAGTGCATCCCCAGTGGTGCCAGTGCACTCTCTGGACTCACTGCACTGCATTCCCTGTGGTTCCAGTGCGCTCTCTGGACTCACTGCAGTGCATCCGCAGTGGTGCCAGTGCACTCTCTGGACTCACTGCAGTGCATCCCCAGTGGTGCCAGTGCACTCTCTGGACTCACTGCACTGCATCCCCAGTGGTGCCAGTGCACTCTATGGATTCAATGCACTGCATCCCCAGTGGTGCCAGTGCACTCTCTGGACTCACTGCACTGCATCCCCAGTGGTGCCAGTGCATTCTCTGGACTCACTGCAGTGCATCCACAGTGGTGCCAGTGCACTCTCTGGACTCACTGCACTGCATCCCCAGTGGTGCCAGTGCGCTCTCTGGATTCACTGCACTGCATCCCCACTGGTGCCAGTGCACTCTCTGGATTCACTGCACTGCATCCCCAGTGGTGCCAGTGCACTCTCTGGACTCACTGCACTGCATCCCCAGTGGTGCCAGTGCACTCTCTGGACTCACTGCAGTGCATCCCCAGTGGTGCCAGTGCACTCTCTGGACTCAATGCAATGCATCCCTAGTGTTGTCAGTGCACTCTCTGGACTCACTGCACTGCATCACCTGTGGTGCCAGTGCACTCTCTGGAGTCACTGCACTGCATTCCCAGTGGTGCCAGTGCACTCTCTGGACTCACTGCACTGCATCCCTAGTGGTGCCAGTGCACTCTCTGGACTCACTGCAGTGCATCCCCAGTGGTGCCAGTGCACTCTCTGGACTCACTGCTCTGCATTCCCTGTGGTGCCAGTGCACTCTCTGGACTCACTGCAGTGCATCCCCAGTGGTGCCAGTGCACTCTGTGGACTCACTGCACTGCATCCCCAGTGGTGCCAGTGCACTCTCTGGACTCACTGCACTGTATCCCCAGTGGTGCCAGTGCACTCTCTGGAGTCACTGCACTGCATCCCCAGTGGTGCCAGTGAACTCTCTGGACTCACTGCACTGCATCCCCAGTGGTGCCAGTGCACTCTCTGGACTCACTGCAGTGCATCCTCAGTGGTGCCAGTGCACTCTCTGGATTCACTGCACTGCATCCGCAGAGGTGCCAGTGCACTCTCTGGAGTCACTGCAGTGCATCCCCAGTGGTGCCAGTGCAGTCTCTGGACTCACTGCAGTGCATCCCCAATGGTGCCAGTGCAGTCTCTGGACTCACTGCACTGCATCCCCAGTGGTGCCAGTGCACTCTATGGACTCACTGCAGTGCATCCCCAGTGGTGCCAGTGCACTCTCTGGACTCACTGCACTGCATCCCCAGTGGTGCCAGTGCACTCTGCGGACTCACTGCTGTACATCCCCAGTGGTTACAGTGCACTCTCTGGACTCACTGCACTGCATCCCCAGTGGTGCCAGTGCAGTCTCTGGACTCACTGCAGTGCATCACCAATGGTGCCAGTGCAATCTCTGGACTCACTGCAGTGCATCCCCAGTGGTGCCACTGCCCTCTCTGGACTCACTGCACTGCATCCCCAGTGGTGCCAGTGCACTCTCTGGACTCACTGCACTGCATCCCCAGTGTGCCAGTGCACTCTCTGGATTCACTGCAGTGCATCCCCAGTGGTTCCAGTGCACTCTCTGGACTCACTGCACTGCATCCCCAGTGGTTCCAGTGCACTCTCTGGACTCACTGCAATGCATCCCCAGTGGTGCCAGTGCACTCTCTGGACTCACTGCACTGCATCCCCAGTGGTGCCAGTGCACTCTATGGACTCACTGCACTGCATCCCCAGTGGTGCCTGTGCACTCTCTGGACTCACTGCACTGCATCCCCAGTGGTGCCAGTGCACTTTATGTGCTCACCGCACTGCATCCCCTGAGGTGCCATTGCACTCTATGGACTCACTGCAGTGCATCCCCAGTGGTGCCACTGCACTCTCTGGATTCACTGCACTGCATCCCCAGTGGTGCCAGTACACTCTCTGGACTCACTGCAGTGCATCCCCAGTGGTGCCAGTGCACTCTCTGGACTCACTGCAGTGCATCCCCAGTGGTGCCAGTGCACTCTCTGGACTCACTGCACTGCATCCCCAGTGGTGCCAGTGCACTCTCTGTACTCACTGCACTGCATACCCAGAGGTGCCAGTGCACTCTCTGGATTCATTGCACTGAATCCCCAGTGGTGCCAGTGCACTCTCTGGACTCACTGCACTGCATCCCCAGTGGTGCCAGTGCACTCTCTGTACTCACTGCACTGCATACCCAGAGGTGCCAGTGCACTCTCTGGATTCATTGCACTGAATCCCCAGTGGTGCCAGTGCACTCTCTGGACTCACTGCACTGCATCCCCAGTGGTGCCAGTGCACTCTCTGGATTCAATGCACTGCATCCCCAGTGTTGCCAGTGCACTCTCTGGACTCACTGCAGTGCATCCCCAGTGGTGGCAGTGCACTCTCTGGAGTCACTGCACTGCATCCCCAGTGGTGCCAGTGCACTCTCTGGACTCACTGCAGTGCATCGCCAGTGGTGCCAGTGCACTCTCTGGACTCACTGCACGGCACACCAGGTAGTGCCAGTGCACTCTCTGGACTCACTGCAGTGCATCCCCAGTGGTGCCAGTGCAATCTCTGGACTCACCGGGGTACATCCCCCGTGGTGCCAGTGCACTCTCTGGACTAATGCACTGCATCCCCAGTGGTGCCAGTGCATTCTCTGGACTCACTGGACTGCATCCCCAGTGGTGCCAGTGCACTCTATGGACTCACTGCAGTGCATCCCCAGTGGTGCCAGTGCACTCTCTGGACTCACTGCACTGCATCCCCAGTGGTGCCAGTGCAATCTCTGGACTCACTGCAGTGCATCCCCAGTGGTGCCAGTGCCCTCTCTGGACTCACTGCACTGCATCCCCAGTGGTGCCAGTGCACTCTCTGGAGTCACTGCTGTACATCCCCAGTGGTTCCAGTGCACTCTCTGGACTCACTGCACTGCATCCCCAGTGGTGCCAGTGCACTCTCTGGACTCACTGCACTGCATCCCCAGTGGTGCCAGTGCACTCTCTGGACTCACTGCAATGCATCCCCAGTGGTGGCAGTGCACTCTCTGGACTCACTGCACTGCATCCCCAGTGGTGCCAGTGCACTCTATGGACTCACTGCACTGCATCCCCAGTGGTGCCAGTGCACTCTCTGGACTCACTTCACTGCATCCCCAGTGGTGCCAGTGCACTCTCTGTACTCACTGCACTGCACCCCCAGAGGTGCCAGTGCACTCTCTGGATTCATTGCACTGAATCCCCAGTGGTGCCAGTGCACTCTCTGGACTCACTGCACTGCATCCCCAGTGGTGCCACTGCACTCTCTGGATTCAATGCACTGCATCCCCAGTGTTGCCAGTGCACTCTCTGGACTCACTGCAGTGCATCCCCAGTGGTGGCAGTGCACTCTCTGGAGTCACTGCACTGCATCCCCAGTGGTGCCAGTGCACTCTCTGGACTCACTGCACTGCATCGCCAGTGGTGCCAGTGCACTCTCTGGACTCACTGCACTGCATCCCCAGTGGTGCCAGTGCACTCTCTGGACTCACTGCAGTGCATCCCCAGTGGAGACAGTGCACTCTCTGGACTCACTGCACGGCACACCAGGTAGTGACAGTGCACTCTCTGGAGTCACTGCAGTGCATCCCCAGTGGTGCCAGTGCAATCTCTGTACTCACCGGGGTACATCCCCCGTGGTGCCAGTGCACTCTCTGGACTCATGCACTGCATCCCCAGTGGTGCCAGTGCATTCTCTGGACTCACTGCACTGCATCCCCAGTGGTGGCAGTGCACTCTCTGGAGTCACTGCACTGCATACCCAGTGGTGCCAGTGCACTCTCTGGACTCACTGCAGTGCATCCCCGGTGGTGCCAGTGCACTCTATGGGCTCACTGCACTGCATCCTCAGTGGTGCCAGTGCACTCTCTGGATTCACTGCAGTGCATCCCCAGTGGTGCCAGTGCACTCTCTGGACTCACTGCATTGCATCCCCAGTGGTGCCAGTGTACTCTCTGGACTCACTGCACTGCATCCCCAGTGGTGCCAGTGCACTCTCTGGACTCACTGCACTGCATCCCTAGTGGTGCCAGTGCACTCTCTGGACTCACTGCAGTGCATCCCCAGTGGTGCCAGTGCACTCTCTGGACTCACTACACTGCATTCCCTGTGGTGCCAGTGCACTCTCTGGACTCACTGCAGTGCATCCGCAGTGGTGCCAGTGCACTCTCTGGACTCACTGCAGTGCATCCCCAGTGGTGCCAGTACAGTCTGCGGACTCACTGCTGTACATCCCCAGTGGTTCCAGTGCACTCTCTGGACTCACTGCAGTGCATCCCCAGTGGTGCCAGTTCATTCTCTGGACTCACTGCAGTGCATCCCCAGTGGTGCCAGTGCAATCTCTGTACTCACTGCACTGCATCACCAGTGCTGCCTGTGCACTCTCTGGACTCACTGCACTGCATCCCCAGTGGTGCCAGTGCATTCTCTGGACTCACTGCAGTGCATCCCCAGTAGTGCCAGTGCACTCTCTGGACTCACTGCACTGCATCCCCAGTGGTGACAGTGCACTCTCTGGACTCAGTGCACTGCATCACCTGTGGTGCCAGTGCACTCTCTGGACTCACTGCTGTACATCCCCAGTGGTTCCAGTGCACTCTCTGGACTCACTGCAGTGCATCCCCAGTGGTGCCAGTGCACTCTCTGGATTCAATGCAGTGCATCCCCAGTGGTGCCAGTGCACTCTCTGGACTCACTGCAGTGCATCCCCAGTGGTGCCAGTGCACTCTCTGGACTCACTGCAGTGCATCCCCAGTGGTGCCAGTGCACTCTCTGGATTCAATGCAGTGCATCCCCAGTGGTGCCAGTGCACTCTCTGGACTCACTGCACTGCATCCCCAGTGGTACCAGTGCACTCTCTGGACTCACTGCAGTGCATCCGCAGTGGTGCCAGTGCACTCTCTGGACTCACTGCAGTGCATCCCCAGTGGTGCCAGTGCACTCTGCGGACTCACTGCTGTACATCCCCAGTGGTTCCAGTGCACTCTCTGGACTCACTGCAGTGCATCCCCAGTGGTGCCAGTGCACTCTCTGGAGTCACTGCGCTGCGTCCCCAGTGGTGCCAGTGCACTCTCTGGACTCACTGCAGTGCATCCTCAGTGGTGCCAGTGCACTCTCTGGGCTCACTGCACTACATCCCCAGTGGTGCCAGTGCACTCTCTGGACTCACTGCACTGCATCCCGAGTGGTGCCAGTGCACTCCCTGCACTCACTGCACTGCATCCCCAGTGGTGCCAGTGCACTCTCTGGATTCATTGCACTGCATCCCCAGTGGTGCCAGTGCACTTTCTGGACTCACTGCACTGCATCCCCTGTGGTGCCAGTGCACTCTCTGGACTCAATGCAATGCATCCCTAGTGTTGTCAGTGCACTCTCTGGACTCACTGCACTGCATCACCTGTGGTGCCAGTGCACTCTCTGGACTCACTGCACTGCATTCCCTGTGGTGCCAGTGCAATCTCTGGACTCACTGCACTGCATCCCCAGTGGTGCCAGTGCACTCTCTGGACTCACTGCACTGCATCCCCAGGGGCGCCAGTGCACTCTCTGGACTCACTGCACTGCATCCCCAGTGGTGCCAGTGCACTCTCTGGACTCACTGCAGTGCATCCCCAGTGGTGCCAGTGCACTCTCTGGATTCACTGCACTGCATCCCCAGTGGTGCAAGTGCACTCTCTGGACTCACTGCACTGCATCCCCAGTAGTGCCAGTGCAGTCTCTGGACTCACTGCAGTGCATCCCCAGTGGTGCCAGTGCACTCTCTGGACTCACTGCAGTGCATCCCCAGTGGTGCCAGTGCACTCTCTGGACTCACTGCACTGCATTCCCTGTGGTTCCAGTGCGCTCTCTGGACTCACTGCAGTGCATCCGCAGTGGTGCCAGTGCACTCTCTGGACTCACTGCAGTGCATCCCCAGTGGTGCCAGTGCACTCTCTGGACTCACTGCACTGCATCCCCAGTGGTGCCAGTGCACTCTATGGATTCAATGCACTGCATCCCCAGTGGTGCCAGTGCACTCTCTGGACTCACTGCACTGCATCCCCAGTGGTGCCAGTGCATTCTCTGGACTCACTGCAGTGCATCCACAGTGGTGCCAGTGCACTCTCTGGACTCACTGCACTGCATCCCCAGTGGTGCCAGTGCGCTCTCTGGATTCACTGCACTGCATCCCCACTGGTGCCAGTGCACTCTCTGGATTCACTGCACTGCATCCCCAGTGGTGCCAGTGCACTCTCTGGACTCACTGCACTGCATCCCCAGTGGTGCCAGTGCACTCTCTGGACTCACTGCAGTGCATCCCCAGTGGTGCCAGTGCACTCTCTGGACTCAATGCAATGCATCCCTAGTGTTGTCAGTGCACTCTCTGGACTCACTGCACTGCATCACCTGTGGTGCCAGTGCACTCTCTGGAGTCACTGCACTGCATTCCCAGTGGTGCCAGTGCACTCTCTGGACTCACTGCACTGCATCCCTAGTGGTGCCAGTGCACTCTCTGGACTCACTGCAGTGCATCCCCAGTGGTGCCAGTGCACTCTCTGGACTCACTGCACTGCATTCCCTGTGGTGCCAGTGCACTCTCTGGACTCACTGCAGTGCATCCCCAGTGGTGCCAGTGCACTCTCTGGAGTCACTGCACTGTATCCCCAGTGGTGCCAGTGCACTCTCTGGAGTCACTGCACTGCATCCCCAGTGGTGCCAGTGAACTCTCTGGACTCACTGCACTGCATCCCCAGTGGTGCCAGTGCACTCTCTGGACTCACTGCAGTGCATCCTCAGTGGTGCCAGTGCACTCTCTGGATTCACTGCACTGCATCCGCAGAGGTGCCAGTGCACTCTCTGGAGTCACTGCAGTGCATCCCCAGTGGTGCCAGTGCAGTCTCTGGACTCACTGCAGTGCATCCCCAATGGTGCCAGTGCAGTCTCTGGACTCACTGCACTGCATCCCCAGTGGTGCCAGTGCACTCTATGGACTCACTGCAGTGCATCCCCAGTGGTGCCAGTGCACTCTCTGGACTCACTGCACTGCATCCCCAGTGGTGCCAGTGCACTCTGCGGACTCACTGCTGTACATCCCCAGTGGTTACAGTGCACTCTCTGGAGTCACTGCAGTGCATCCCCAGTGGTGCCAGTGCAGTCTCTGGACTCACTGCAGTGCATCCCCAATGGTGCCAGTACAATCTCTGGACTCACTGCAGTGCATCCCCAGTGGTGCCACTGCCCTCTCTGGACTCACTGCACTGCATCCCCAGTGGTGCCAGTGCACTCTCTGGACTCACTGCACTGCATCCCCAGTGTGCCAGTGCACTCTCTGGATTCACTGCAGTGCATCCCCAGTGGTTCCAGTGCACTCTCTGGACTCACTGCAGTGCATCGCCACTGGTGCCAGTGCACTCTCTGGACTCACTGCAATGCATCCCCAGTGGTGCCAGTGCACTCTCTGGACTCACTGCACTGCATCCCCAGTGGTGCCAGTGCACTCTATGGACTCACTGCACTGCATCCCCAGTGGTGCCTGTGCACTCTCTGGACTCACTGCACTGCATCCCCAGTGGTGCCAGTGCACTTTATGTGCTCACCGCACTGCATCCCCTGAGGTGCCATTGCACTCTATGGACTCACTGCAGTGCATCCCCAGTGGTGCCACTGCACTCTCTGGATTCACTGCACTGCATCCCCAGTGGTGCCAGTACACTCTCTGGACTCACTGCAGTGCATCCCCAGTGGTGCCAGTGCACTCTCTGGACTCACTGCAGTGCATCCCCAGTGGTGCCAGTGCACTCTCTGGACTCACTGCACTGCATCCCCAGTGGTGCCAGTGCACTCTCTGTACTCACTGCACTGCATACCCAGAGGTGCCAGTGCACTCTCTGGATTCATTGCACTGAATCCCCAGTGGTGCCAGTGCACTCTCTGGACTCACTGCACTGCATCCCCAGTGGTGCCAGTGCACTCTCTGGATTCAATGCACTGCATCCCCAGTGTTGCCAGTGCACTCTCTGGACTCACTGCAGTGCATCCCCAGTGGTGGCAGTGCACTCTCTGGAGTCACTGCACTGCATCCCCAGTGGTGCCAGTGCACTCTCTGGACTCACTGCAGTGCATCGCCAGTGGTGCCAGTGCACTCTCTGGACTCACTGCACGGCACACCAGGTAGTGCCAGTGCACTCTCTGGACTCACTGCAGTGCATCCCCAGTGGTGCCAGTGCAATCTCTGGACTCACCGGGGTACATCCCCCGTGGTGCCAGTGCACTCTCTGGACTAATGCACTGCATCCCCAGTGGTGCCAGTGCATTCTCTGGACTCACTGGACTGCATCCCCAGTGGTGCCAGTGCACTCTATGGACTCACTGCAGTGCATCCCCAGTGGTGCCAGTGCACTCTCTGGACTCACTGCACTGCATCCCCAGTGGTGCCAGTGCACTCTGCGGACTCACTGCTGTACATCCCCAGTGGTGCCAGTGCACTCTCTGGAGTCACTGCAGTGCATCCCCAGTGGTGCCAGTGCAGTCTCTGGACTCACTGCAGTGCATCCCCAATGCTGCCAGTGCAATCTCTGGACTCACTGCACTGCATCCCCAGTCGTGCCAGTGCAATCTCTGGACTCACTGCAGTGCATCCCCAGTGGTGCCAGTGCCCTCTCTGGACTCACTGCACTGCATCCCCAGTGGTGCCAGTGCACTCTCTGGAGTCACTGCTGTACATCCCCAGTGGTTCCAGTGCACTCTCTGGACTCACTGCAGTGCATCCCCAGTGGTGCCAGTGCACTCTCTGGACTCACTGCACTGCATCCCCAGTGGTGCCAGTGCACTCTCTGGACTCACTGCAATGCATCCCCAGTGGTGGCAGTGCACTCTCTGGACTCACTGCACTGCATCCCCAGTGGTGCCAGTGCACTCTATGGACTCACTGCACTGCATCCCCAGTGGTGCCTGTGCACTCTCTGGACTCACTGCACTGCATCCCCAGTGGTGCCAGTGCACTCTATGGGCTCACTGCACTGCATCCCCTGAGGTGCCATTGCACTCTATGGACTCACTGCAGTGCATCCCCAGTGGTGCCACTGCACTCTCTGGATTCACTGCACTGCATCCCCAGTGGTGCCAGTACACTCTCTGGACTCACTGCAGTGCATCCCCAGTGGTGCCAGTGCACTCTCTGGATTCAATGCACTGCATCCCCAGTGGTGCCAGTGCACTCTCTGGACTCACTGCACTGCATCCCCAGTGGTGCCAGTGCACTCTCTGTACTCACTGCACTGCACGCCCAGAGGTGCCAGTGCACTCTCTGGATTCATTGCACTGAATCCCCAGTGGTGCCAGTGCACTCTCTGGACTCACTGCACTGCATCCCCAGTGGTGCCACTGCACTCTCTGGATTCAATGCACTGCATCCCCAGTGTTGCCAGTGCACTCTCTGGACTCACTGCAGTGCATCCCCAGTGGTGGCAGTGCACTCTCTGGAGTCACTGCACTGCATCCCCAGTGGTGCCAGTGCACTCTCTGGACTCACTGCACTGCATCGCCAGTGGTGCCAGTGCACTCTCTGGACTCACTGCACTGCATCCCCAGTGGTGCCAGTGCACTCTCTGGACTCACTGCAGTGCATCCCCAGTGGAGACAGTGCACTCTCTGGACTCACTGCACGGCACACCAGGTAGTGACAGTGCACTCTCTGGAGTCACTGCAGTGCATCCCCAGTGGTGCCAGTGCAATCTCTGTACTCACCGGGGTACATCCCCCGTGGTGCCAGTGCACTCTCTGGACTCATGCACTGCATCCCCAGTGGTGCCAGTGCATTCTCTGGACTCACTGCACTGCATCCCCAGTGGTGGCAGTGCACTCTCTGGAGTCACTGCACTGCATACCCAGTGGTGCCAGTGCACTCTCTGGACTCACTGCAGTGCATCCCCGGTGGTGCCAGTGCACTCTATGGGCTCACTGCACTGCATCCTCAGTGGTGCCAGTGCACTCTCTGGATTCACTGCAGTGCATCCCCAGTGGTGCCAGTGCACTCTCTGGACTCACTGCATTGCATCCCCAGTGGTGCCAGTGTACTCTCTGGACTCACTGCACTGCATCCCCAGTGGTGCCAGTGCACTCTCTGGACTCACTGCACTGCATCCCTAGTGGTGCCAGTGCACTCTCTGGACTCACTGCACTGCATCCCCAGTCGTGCCAGTGCACTCTCTGGACTCACTGCACTGAATCCTCAGTGGTGCCAGTGCACTCTCTGGATTCACTGCAGTGCATCGCCAGTGGTGCCAGTGCACTCTCTGGACTCACTGCAGTGCATCCCCAGTGGTGCCAGTACAGTCTGCGGACTCACTGCTGTACATCCCCAGTGGTTCCAGTGCACTCTCTGGACTCACTGCAGTGCATCCCCAGTGGTGCCAGTGCACTCTCTGGACTCACTGCGCTGCGTCCCCAATGGTGCCAGTGCACTCTCTGGACTCACTGCACTGCATCCCCAGTGGTGCCAGTGCACTCTATGTACTCACTGCAGTGCATCCCCAGTGGTGCCAGTGCACTCTCTGGACTCATTGCACTGCATCCCCAGTGGTGCCAGTGCACTCTCTGGAGTCACTGCACTGCATCCCCAGTGGTGGCAGTGCACTCTCTGGACTCACTGCAGTGCATCCCCAGTGGTGCCAGTGAACTCTCTGGACTCACTGCAGTGCATCCCCAGTGGTGCCAGTGTACTCTCTGGACTCAATGCACTGCATCCCCAGTGGTGGCAGTGCACTCTCTGGACTCACTGCACTGCATCCCCAGTGGTGCCAGTGCACTCTCTGGACTCACTGCAGTGCATCCCCAGTGGTGACAGTGCACTCTCTGGACTCACTGCAGTGCATCGCCAGTGGTGCCAGTGCGGTCTCTGGACTCACTGCACTGCATCCCCAGTGGTGCCAGTGCACTCTCTGGACTCATTGCAGTGCATCCCCAGTGGTGCCAGTGCACTCTCTGAACTCACTGCACTGCATCCCCAGTGGTGCCAGTGCACTCTCTGGACTCACTGCAGTGCATCCCCAGTGGAGACAGTGCACTCTCTGGACTCACTGCACGGCACACCAGGTAGTGACAGTGCACTCTCTGGAGTCACTGCAGTGCATCCCCAGTGGTGCCAGTGCAATCTCTGTACTCACCGGGGTACATCCCCCGTGGTGCCAGTGCACTCTCTGGACTCATGCACTGCATCCCCAGTGGTGCCAGTGCATTCTCTGGACTCACTGCACTGCATCCCCAGTGGTGGCAGTGCACTCTCTGGAGTCACTGCACTGCATACCCAGTGGTGCCAGTGCACTCTCTGGACTCACTGCAGTGCATCCCCGGTGGTGCCAGTGCACTCTATGGGCTCACTGCACTGCATCCTCAGTGGTGCCAGTGCACTCTCTGGATTCACTGCAGTGCATCCCCAGTGGTGCCAGTGCACTCTCTGGACTCACTGCATTGCATCCCCAGTGGTGCCAGTGTACTCTCTGGACTCACTGCACTGCATCCCCAGTGGTGCCAGTGCACTCTCTGGACTCACTGCACTGCATCCCTAGTGGTGCCAGTGCACTCTCTGGACTCACTGCAGTGCATCCCCAGTGGTGCCAGTGCACTCTCTGGACTCACTACACTGCATTCCCTGTGGTGCCAGTGCACTCTCTGGACTCACTGCAGTGCATCCGCAGTGGTGCCAGTGCACTCTCTGGACTCACTGCAGTGCATCCCCAGTGGTGCCAGTACAGTCTGCGGACTCACTGCTGTACATCCCCAGTGGTTCCAGTGCACTCTCTGGACTCACTGCAGTGCATCCCCAGTGGTGCCAGTGCACTCTCTGGACTCACTGCGCTGCGTCCCCAATGGTGCCAGTGCACTCTCTGGACTCACTGCAGTGCATCCTCAGTGGTGCCAGTGCACTCTCTGGACTCACTGCACTGCATCCCCAGTGGTGCCAGTGCACTCTATGTACTCACTGCAGTGCATCCCCAGTGGTGCCAGTGCACTCTCTGGACTCATTGCACTGCATCCCCAGTGGTGCCAGTGCACTCTCTGGACTCACTGCACTGCATCCCCAGTGGTGGCAGTGCACTCTCTGGACTCACTGCAGTGCATCCCCAGTGGTGCCAGTGCACTCTCTGAACTCACTGCACTGCATCCCCAGTGGTGCCAGTGAACTCTCTGGACTCACTGCAGTGCATCCCCAGTGGTGCCAGTGTACTCTCTGGACTCAATGCACTGCATCCCCAGTGGTGGCAGTGCACTCTCTGGACTCACTGCACTGCATCCCCAGTGGTGCCAGTGCACTCTCTGGACTCACTGCAGTGCATCCCCAGTGGTGACAGTGCACTCTCTGGACTCACTGCAGTGCATCGCCAGTGGTGCCAGTGCGGTCTCTGGACTCACTGCACTGCATCCCCAGTGGTGCCAGTGCACTCTCTGGACTCATTGCAGTGCATCCCCAGTGGTGCCAGTGCACTCTCTGAACTCACTGCACTGCATCCCAAGTGGAGACAGTGCACTCTCTGGACTCACTGCACGGCACACCAGGTAGTGCCAGTGCACTCTCTGGATTCACTGCAGTACATCCCCAGTGGTGCCAGTGCAATCTCTGGACTCACCGGGGTACATCCCCCGTGGTGCCAGTGCATTCTCTGGACTCACTGCACTGCATCCCCAGTGGTGGCAGTGCACTCTCTGGAGTCACTGCACTGCATCACCAGTGGTGCCAGTGCACTCTCTGGACTCACTGCACTGCATCCCCAGTGGTGCCAGTGCACTCTATGGACTCACTGCAGTGCATCCTCAGTGGTGCCAGTGCACTCTCTGGATTCACTGCAGTGCATCCCCAGTGGTGCCAGTGCACTCTCTGGACTCACTGCACTGCATCCCCAGTGGTGCCAGTGCACTCTCTGGACTCACTGCACTGCATCTCCAGTGGTGCCAGTGCACTCTCTGTACTCACTGCAGTGCATCGCCAGTGGTGCCAGTGCACTCTCTGGACTCATTGCACTGCATCCCCATTGGTGCCAGTGCACTCTATGGACTCACTGCGCTGCATCCCCAGTGGTGACAGAGCACTCTCTGGACTCATTGCAGTGCATCGCCAGTGGTGCCAGTGCACTCTCTGGACTCAGTGAAGTGCATCGCCACTGGTGCCAGTGCACTCTCTGGATTCACTGCAGTGCATCCCCAGTGGTGCCAGTGCACTCTCTGGAGTCACTGCACTGCATCCCCAGTGGTGCCAGTGCACTCTCTGGACTCACTGCACTGCATCCCCAGTGGTGACAGTGTACTCTCTGGACTCACTGCAGTGCATCCCCAGTGGTGCCAGTGCACTCTCTGGACTCACTGCACTGCATCCCCAGTGGTGCCAGTGCACTCTCTGGACTCACTGCAGTGCATCCCCAGTGGTGCCAGTGCACTCTCTGGACTCACTGCACTGCATTCCCTGTGGTTCCAGTGCGCTCTCTGGACTCACTGCAGTGCATCCGCAGTGGTGCCAGTGCACTCTCTGGACTCACTGCAGTGCATCCCCAGTGGTGCCAGTGCACTCTCTGGACTCACTGCACTGCATCCCCAGTGGTGCCAGTGCACTCTATGGATTCACTGCACTGCATCCCCAGTGGTGCCAGGGCACTCTCTGGACTCACTGCACTGCATTCCCAGTGGTGCCAGTGCATTCTCTGGACTCACTGCAGTGCATCCCCAGTGGTGCCAGTGCACTCTCTGGACTCACTGCACTGCATCCCCAGTGGTGCCAGTGCACTCTCTGGATTCACTGCACTGCATCCCCACTGGTGCCAGTGCACTCTCTGGACTCACTGCACTGCATCCCCAGTGGTGCCAGTGCACTCTCTGGACTCACTGCACTGCATGCCCAGTGGTGCCAGTGCACTCTCTGGACTCACTGCAGTGCATCCCCAGTGGTGCCAGTGCACTCTCTGGACTCACTGCAGTGCATCCCCAGTGGTGCCAGTGCACTCTCTGGACTCACTGCAGTGCATCCCCAGTGGTGCCAGTGCACTCTCTGGACTCAATGCAATGCATCCCTAGTGTTGTCAGTGCACTCTCTGGACTCACTGCACTGCATCACCTATGGTGACAGTGCACTCAATGGACTCACTGCACTGCATTCCCAGTGGTGCCAGTGCACTCTCTGGACTCACTGCACTGCATCCCCAGTGGTGCCAGTGCACTCTCTGGACTCACTGCACTGCATTCCCTGTGGTGCCAGTGCACTCTCTGGACTCACTGCAGTGCATCCCCAGTGGTGCCAGTGCACTCTCTGGACTCACTGCACTGCATCCCCAGTGGTGCCAGTGCACTCTCTGGACTCATGCACTGCATCCCCAGTGGTGCCAGTGCATTCTCTGGACTCACTGCACTGCATCCCCAGTGGTGGCAGTGCACTCTCTGGAGTCACTGCACTGCATACCCAGTGGTGCCAGTGCACTCTCTGGACTCACTGCAGTGCATCCCCGGTGGTGCCAGTGCACTCTATGGGCTCACTGCACTGCATCCTCAGTGGTGCCAGTGCACTCTCTGGATTCACTGCAGTGCATCGCCAGTGGTGCCAGTGCACTCTCTGGACTCACTGCATTGCATCCCCAGTGGTGCCAGTGTACTCTCTGGACTCACTGCACTGCATCCCCAGTGGTGCCAGTGCACTCTCTGGACTCACTGCACTGCATCCCTAGTGGTGCCAGTGCACTCTCTGGACTCACTGCAGTGCATCCCCAGTGGTGCCAGTGCACTCTCTGGACTCACTACACTGCATTCCCTGTGGTGCCAGTGCACTCTCTGGACTCACTGCAGTGCATCCGCAGTGGTGCCAGTGCACTCTCTGGACTCACTGCAGTGCATCCCCAGTGGTGCCAGTACAGTCTGCGGACTCACTGCTGTACATCCCCAGTGGTTCCAGTGCACTCTCTGGACTCACTGCAGTGCATCCCCAGTGGTGCCAGTGCACTCTCTGGACTCACTGCGCGGCGTCCCCAATGGTGCCAGTGCACTCTCTGGACTCACTGCAGTGCATCCTCAGTGGTGCCAGTGCACTCTCTGGACTCACTGCACTGCATCCCCAGTGGTGCCAGTGCACTCTATGGACTCACTGCAGTGCATCCCCAGTGGTGCCAGTGCACTCTCTGGACTCATTGCACTGCATCCCCAGTGGTGCCAGTGCACTCTCTGGACTCACTGCACTGCATCCCCAGTGGTGGCAGTGCACTCTCTGGACTCACTGCAGTGCATCCCCAGTGGTGCCAGTGCACTCTCTGAACTCACTGCACTGCATCCCCAGTGGTGCCAGTGAACTCTCTGGACTCACTGCAGTGCATCCCCAGTGGTGCCAGTGTACTCTCTGGACTCAATGCACTGCATCCCCAGTGGTGGCAGTGCACTCTCTGGACTCACTGCACTGCATCCCCAGTGGTGCCAGTGCACTCTCTGGACTCACTGCACTGCATCCCCAGTGGTGACAGTGCACTCTCTGGACTCACTGCAGTGCATCGCCAGTGGTGCCAGTGCGGTCTCTGGACTCAATGCACTGCATCCCCAGTGGTGCCAGTGCACTCTCTGGACTCATTGCAGTGCATCCCCAGTGGTGCCAGTGCACTCTCTGAACTCACTGCACTGCATCCCAAGTGGAGACAGTGGACTCTCTGGACTCACTGCACGGCACACCAGGTAGTGCCAGTGCACTCTCTGGATTCACTGCAGTACATCCCCAGTGGTGCCAGTGCAATCTCTGGACTCACCGGGGTACATCCCCCGTGGTGCCAGTGCATTCTCTGGACTCACTGCACTGCATCCCCAGTGGTGGCAGTGCACTCTCTGGAGTCACTGCACTGCATCACCAGTGGTGCCAGTGCACTCTCTGGATTCACTGCACTGCATCCCCAGTGGTGCCAGTGCACTCTCTAGACTCACTGCACTGCATCCCCAGTGGTGCCAGTGCACTCTCTGGACTCACTGCACTGCATCTCCAGTGGTGCCAGTGCACTCTCTGTACTCACTGCAGTGCATCGCCAGTGGTGCCAGTGCACTCTCTGGACTCATTGCACTGCATCCCCATTGGTGCCAGTGCACTCTCTGGACTCACTGCGCTGCATCCCCAGTGGTGACAGAGCACTCTCTGGACTCATTGCAGTGCATCGCCAGTGGTGCCAGTGCACTCTCTGGACTCAGTGAAGTGCATCGCCACTGGTGCCAGTGCACTCTCTGGATTCACTGCAGTGCATCCCCAGTGGTGCCAGTGCACTCTCTGGAGTCACTGAACTGCATCCCCAGTGGTGCCAGTGCACTCTCTGGACTCACTGCACTGCATCCCCAGTGGTGACAGTGCACTCTCTCGACTCACTGCAGTGCATCCCCAGTGGTGCCAGTGCACTCTCTGGACTCACTGCACTGCATCCCCAGTGGTGCCAGTGCACTCTCTGGACTCACTGCAGTGCATCCCCAGTGGTGCCAGTGCACTCTCTGGACTCACTGCACTGCATTCCCAGTGGTGCCAGTGCGCTCTCTGGACTCACTGCACTGCATCCCCAGTGGTGCCAGTGCACTCTCTGGACTCACTGCACTGCATTCCCTGTGGTTCCAGTGCGCTCTCTGGACTCACTGCAGTGCATCCCCAGTGGTGCCAGTGCACTCTCTGGACTCACTGCACTGCATCCCCAGTGGTGCCAGTGCACTCTCTGGACTCACTGCAGTGCATCCCCAGTGGTGCCAGTGCACTCTCTGGACTCACTGCACTGCATTCCCTGTGGTTCCAGTGCGCTCTCTGCACTCACTGCAGTGCATCCGCAGTGGTGCCAGTGCACTCTCTGGACTCACTGCAGTGCATCCCCAGTGGTGCCAGTGCACTCTCTGGACTCACTGCACTGCATCCCCAGTGGTGCCAGTGCACTCTATGGATTCACTGCACTGCATCCCCAGTGGTGCCAGGGCACTCTCTGGACTCACTGCACTGCATTCCCAGTGGTGCCAGTGCATTCTCTGGACTCACTGCAGTGCATCCCCAGTGGTGCCAGTGCACTCTCTGGACTCACTGCACTGCATCCCCAGTGGTGCCAGTGCACTCTCTGGATTCACTGCACTGCATCCCCACTGGTGCCAGTGCACTCTCTGGACTCACTGCACTGCATCCCCAGTGCTGCCAGTGCACTCTCTGGACTCACTGCACTGCATGCCCAGTGGTGCCAGTGCACTCTCTGGATTCACTGCACTGCATCCCCAGTGGTGACAGTGCACTCTCTGGACTCACTGCAGTGCATCCCCAGTGGTGCCAGTGCACTCTCTGGACTCACTGCAGTGCATCCCCAGTGGTGCCAGTGCACTCTCTGGACTCAATGCAATGCATCCCTAGTGTTGTCAGTGCACTCTCTGGACTCACTGCACTGCATCACCTGTGGTGCCAGTGCACTCTATGGACTCACTGCACTGCATTCCCAGTGGTGCCAGTGCACTCTCTGGACTCACTGCACTGCATCCCCAGTGGTGCCAGTGCACTCTCTGGACTCACTGCACTGCATCGCTAGTGGTGCCAGTGCACTCTCTGGACTCACTGCAGTGCATCCCCAGTGGTGCCAGTGCACTCTCTGGACTCACTGCACTGCATTCCCTGTGGTGCCAGTGCACTCTCTGGACTCACTGCAGTGCATCCCCAGTGGTGCCAGTGCACTCTCTGGACTCACTGCACTGCATCCCCAGTGGTGCCAGTGCACTCTCTGGAGTCACTGCACTGCATCCCCAGTGGTTCCAGTGCACTCTCTGGACTCACTGCAGTGCATCCCCAGTGGTGCCAGTGCACTCTCTGGACTCACTGCAGTGCATCCTCAGTGGTGCCAGTGCACTCTCTGGATTCACTGCACTGCATCCGCAGAGGTGCCAGTGCACTCTGTGGACTCACTGCACTGCATCCCCAGTGGTGCCAGTGCACTCTCTGGACTCACTGCACTGCATCCCCAATGGTGCCAGTGCAGTCTCTGGACTCACTGCACTGCATCCCCAGTGGTGCCAGTGCACTCTGCGGACTCACTGCTGTACATCCCCAGTGGTGCCAGTGCACTCTCTGGAGTCACTGCAGTGCATCCCCAGTGGTGCCACTGCAGTCTCTGGACTCACTGCACTGCATCCCCAGTGGTGCCAGTGCACTCTCTGGACTCACTGCACTGCATCCCCAGTGGTGCCAGTGCAGTCTGCGGACTCACTGCTGTACATCCCCAGTAGTGCCAGTGCACTCTCTGGAGTCACTGCAGTGCATCCCCAGTGGTGCCAGTGCCGTCTCTGGACTCACTGCACTGCATCCGCGGTGGTGCCAGTGCACTCTCTGGACTCACAGCACTGCATCCCCAGTGGTGCCAGTGCACTCTGCGGACTCACTGCTGTACATCCCCAGTGGTGCCAGTGCACTCTCTGGAGTCACTGCAGTGCATCCCCAGTGGTGCCAGTGCAGTCTCTGGACTCACTGCAGTGCATCCCCAATGGTGCCAGCGCAGTCTCTGGACTCACTGCACTGCATCCCCAGTCGTGCCAGTGCAATCTCTGGACTCACTGCAGTGCATCCCCAGTGGTGCCACTGCCCTCTCTGGACTCACTGCACTGCATCCCCAGTGGTGCCAGTGCACTCTCTGGACTCACTGCACTGCATCCCCAGTGTGCCAGTGCACTCTCTGGATTCACTGCAGTGCATCCCCAGTGGTTCCAGTGCACTCTCTGGACTCACTGCAGTGCATCGCCACTGGTGCCAGTGCACTCTCTGGACTCACTGCAATGCATCCCCAGTGGTGGCAGTGCACTCTCTGGACTCACTGCACTGCATCCCCAGTGGTGCCAGTGCACTCTATGGACTCACTGCACTGCATCCCCAGTGGTGCCTGTGCACTCTCTGGACTCACTGCACTGCATCCCCAGTGGTGCCAGTGCACTCTATGGGCTCACTGCACTGCATCCCCTGAGGTGCCATTGCACTCTCTGGACTCACTGCAGTGCATCCCCAGTGGTGCCACTGCACTCTCTGGATTCACTGCACTGCATCCCCAGTGGTGCCAGTGCACTCTCTGGACTCACTGCTGTGCATCCCCAGTGGTGCCAGTGCACTCTCTGGATTCAATGCACTGCATCCCCAGTGGTGCCAGTGCACTCTCTGGACTCACTGCACTGCATCCCCAGTGGTGCCAGTGCACTCTCTGGACTCACTGCACTGCATCCCCAGAGGTGCCAGTGCACTCTCTGGATTCATTGCACTGAATCCCCAGTGGTGGCAGTGCACTCTCTGGACTCACTGCACTGCATCCCTAGTGGTGCCAGTGCACTCTCTGGATTCAATGCACTGCATCCCCAGTGTTGCCAGTGCACTCTATGGGCTCACTGCACTGCATCCCCTGTGGTGCCAGTGCACTCTCTGGACTCACTGCAGTGCATCCCCAGTGGTACCAGTGCACTCTCTGGACTCACTGCACTGCATCCCCAGTGGTGCCAGTGCACTCTCTGGACTCACTGCAGTGTATTCCCTGTGGTGCCAGTGCACTCTCTGGACTCACTGCAGTGCATCCGCAGTGGTGCCAGTGCACTCTGTGGACTCACTGCACTGCATCCCAAGTGGTGCCAGTGAACCCTCTGGACTCACTGCACTGCATCCCCAGTGGTGCCAGTGCACTCTCTGGAGTCACTGCAGTGCATCCCCAGTGGTGCCAGTGCCGTCTCTGGACTCACTGCACTGCATCCGCGGTGGTGCCAGTGCACTCTCTGGACTCACAGCACTGCATCCCCAGTGGTGCCAGTGCACTCTGCGGACTCACTGCTGTACATCCCCAGTGGTGCCAGTGCACTCTCTGGAGTCACTGCAGTGCATCCCCAGTGGTGCCAGTGCAGTCTCTGGACTCACTGCAGTGCATCCCCAATGGTGCCAGCGCAGTCTCTGGACTCACTGCACTGCATCCCCAGTCGTGCCAGTGCAATCTCTGGACTCACTGCAGTGCATCCCCAGTGGTGCCACTGCCCTCTCTGGACTCACTGCACTGCATCCCCAGTGGTGCCAGTGCACTCTCTGGACTCACTGCCCTGCATCCCCAGTGTGCCAGTGCACTCTCTGGATTCACTGCAGTGCATCCCCAGTGGTTCCAGTGCACTCTCTGGACTCACTGCAGTGCATCGCCACTGGTGCCAGTGCACTCTCTGGACTCACTGCAATGCATCCCCAGTGGTGGCAGTGCACTCTCTGGACTCACTGCACTGCATCCCCAGTGGTGCCAGTGCACTCTATGGACTCACTGCACTGCATCCCCAGTGGTGCCTGTGCACTCTCTGGACTCACTGCACTGCATCCCCAGTGGTGCCAGTGCACTCTATGGGCTCACTGCACTGCATCCCCTGAGGTGCCATTGCACTCTCTGGACTCACTGCAGTGCATCCCCAGTGGTGCCACTGCACTCTCTGGATTCACTGCACTGCATCCCCAGTGGTGCCAGTGCACTCTCTGGACTCACTGCTGTGCATCCCCAGTGGTGCCAGTGCACTCTCTGGATTCAATGCACTGCATCCCCAGTGGTGCCAGTGCACTCTCTGGACTCACTGCACTGCATCCCCAGTGGTGCCAGTGCACTCTCTGGACTCACTGCACTGCATCCCCAGAGGTGCCAGTGCACTCTCTGGATTCATTGCACTGAATCCCCAGTGGTGGCAGTGCACTCTCTGGACTCACTGCACTGCATCCCTAGTGGTGCCAGTGCACTCTCTGGATTCAATGCACTGCATCCCCAGTGTTGCCAGTGCACTCTATGGGCTCACTGCACTGCATCCCCTGTGGTGCCAGTGCACTCTCTGGACTCACTGCAGTGCATCCCCAGTGGTACCAGTGCACTCTCTGGACTCACTGCACTGCATCCCCAGTGGTGCCAGTGCACTCTCTGGACTCACTGCAGTGTATTCCCTGTGGTGCCAGTGCACTCTCTGGACTCACTGCAGTGCATCCGCAGTGGTGCCAGTGCACTCTGTGGACTCACTGCACTGCATCCCAAGTGGTGCCAGTGAACCCTCTGGACTCACTGCACTGCATCCCCAGTGGTGCCAGTGCACTCTCTGGACTCACTGCAGTGCATCCTCAGTGGTGCCAGTGCACTCTCTGGATTCACTGCACTGCATCCGCAGTCGTGCCAGTGTACTCTCTGGAGTCACTGCACTGCATCCCCAGTGGTGCCAGGGCACTCTCTGGACTCACTGCAGTGCATCCTCAGTGGTGCCAGTGCACTCTATGGACTCACTGCACTGCATGCCCAGTGGCGCCAGTGCACTCTCTGGATTCACTGCACTGCATCCCCAGTGGTGCCAGTGCACTCTCTGGACTCACTGCAGTGCATCCCCAGTGGTGCCAGTGCACTCTCTGGACTCACTGCAGTGCATCCCCAGTGGTGCCAGTGCACTCTCTGGACTCACTGCAGTGCATCCCCAGTGGTGCCAGTTCACTCTCTGGACTTAATGCAATGCATCCCTAGTGTTGTCAGTGCACTCTCTGGACTCACTGCACTGCATTCCCAGTGGTGCCAGTGCACTCTATGGACTCACTGCACTGCATCCCCAGTGGTGCCAGTGCACTCTCTGGACTCACTGCACTGCATCCCCAGTGGTGCCAGTGCACTCTCTGGACTCACTGCACTGCATCCCTAGTGGTGCCAGTGCACTCTCTGGACTCACTGCACTGCATCCCTAGTGGTGCCAGTGCACTCTCTGGACACACTGCACTGCATTCCCTGTGGTGCCAGTGCACTCTCTGGACTCACTGCAGTGCATCCGCAGTGGTGCCAGTGCACTCTGTGGACTCACTGCACTGCATCCCAAGTAGTGCCAGTGAACTCTCTGGACTCACTGCACTGCATCCCCAGTGGTGCCAGTGCACTCTCTGGACTCACTGCAGTGCATCCCCAGTGGTGCCAGTGCACTCTCTGGACTCACTGCAGTGCATCATCAGTGGTGCCAGTGCACTCTCTGGACTCACTGCAGTGCATCCCCAGTGGTGCCAGTGCACTCTCTGGACTCACTGCAGTGCATCCCCAGTGGTGCCAGTGCACTCTCTGGACTCACTGCAGTGCATCCCCAGTGGTGCCAGTTCACTCTCTGGACTTAATGCAATGCATCCCTAGTGTTGTCAGTGCACTCTCTGGACTCACTGCACTGCATTCCCAGTGGTGCCAGTGCACTCTATGGACTCACTGCACTGCATCCCCAGTGGTGCCAGTGCACTCTCTGGACTCACTGCACTGCATCCCCAGTGGTGCCAGTGCACTCTCTGGACTCACTGCACTGCATCCCTAGTGGTGCCAGTGCACTCTCTGGACTCACTGCACTGCATCCCTAGTGGTGCCAGTGCACTCTCTGGACACACTGCACTGCATTCCCTGTGGTGCCAGTGCACTCTCTGGACTCACTGCAGTGCATCCGCAGTGGTGCCAGTGCACTCTGTGGACTCACTGCACTGCATCCCAAGTGGTGCCAGTGAACCCTCTGGACTCACTGCACTGCATCCCCAGTGGTGCCAGTGCACTCTCTGGAGTCACTGCAGTGCATCCCCAGTGGTGCCAGTGCCGTCTCTGGACTCACTGCACTGCATCCGCGGTGGTGCCAGTGCACTCTCTGGACTCACAGCACTGCATCCCCAGTGGTGCCAGTGCACTCTGCGGACTCACTGCTGTACATCCCCAGTGGTGCCAGTGCACTCTCTGGAGTCACTGCAGTGCATCCCCAGTGGTGCCAGTGCAGTCTCTGGACTCACTGCAGTGCATCCCCAATGGTGCCAGCGCAGTCTCTGGACTCACTGCACTGCATCCCCAGTCGTGCCAGTGCAATCTCTGGACTCACTGCAGTGCATCCCCAGTGGTGCCACTGCCCTCTCTGGACTCACTGCACTGCATCCCCAGTGGTGCCAGTGCACTCTCTGGACTCACTGCCCTGCATCCCCAGTGTGCCAGTGCACTCTCTGGATTCACTGCAGTGCATCCCCAGTGGTTCCAGTGCACTCTCTGGACTCACTGCAGTGCATCGCCACTGGTGCCAGTGCACTCTCTGGACTCACTGCAATGCATCCCCAGTGGTGGCAGTGCACTCTCTGGACTCACTGCACTGCATCCCCAGTGGTGCCAGTGCACTCTATGGACTCACTGCACTGCATCCCCAGTGGTGCCTGTGCACTCTCTGGACTCACTGCACTGCATCCCCAGTGGTGCCAGTGCACTCTATGGGCTCACTGCACTGCATCCCCTGAGGTGCCATTGCACTCTCTGGACTCACTGCAGTGCATCCCCAGTGGTGCCACTGCACTCTCTGGATTCACTGCACTGCATCCCCAGTGGTGCCAGTGCACTCTCTGGACTCACTGCTGTGCATCCCCAGTGGTGCCAGTGCACTCTCTGGATTCAATGCACTGCATCCCCAGTGGTGCCAGTGCACTCTCTGGACTCACTGCACTGCATCCCCAGTGGTGCCAGTGCACTCTCTGGACTCACTGCACTGCATCCCCAGAGGTGCCAGTGCACTCTCTGGATTCATTGCACTGAATCCCCAGTGGTGGCAGTGCACTCTCTGGACTCACTGCACTGCATCCCTAGTGGTGCCAGTGCACTCTCTGGATTCAATGCACTGCATCCCCAGTGTTGCCAGTGCACTCTATGGGCTCACTGCACTGCATCCCCTGTGGTGCCAGTGCACTCTCTGGACTCACTGCAGTGCATCCCCAGTGGTACCAGTGCACTCTCTGGACTCACTGCACTGCATCCCCAGTGGTGCCAGTGCACTCTCTGGACTCACTGCAGTGTATTCCCTGTGGTGCCAGTGCACTCTCTGGACTCACTGCAGTGCATCCGCAGTGGTGCCAGTGCACTCTGTGGACTCACTGCACTGCATCCCAAGTGGTGCCAGTGAACCCTCTGGACTCACTGCACTGCATCCCCAGTGGTGCCAGTGCACTCTCTGGACTCACTGCAGTGCATCCTCAGTGGTGCCAGTGCACTCTCTGGATTCACTGCACTGCATCCGCAGTCGTGCCAGTGTACTCTCTGGAGTCACTGCACTGCATCCCCAGTGGTGCCAGGGCACTCTCTGGACTCACTGCAGTGCATCCTCAGTGGTGCCAGTGCACTCTATGGACTCACTGCACTGCATGCCCAGTGGCGCCAGTGCACTCTCTGGATTCACTGCACTGCATCCCCAGTGGTGCCAGTGCACTCTCTGGACTCACTGCAGTGCATCCCCAGTGGTGCCAGTGCACTCTCTGGACTCACTGCAGTGCATCCCCAGTGGTGCCAGTGCACTCTCTGGACTCACTGCAGTGCATCCCCAGTGGTGCCAGTTCACTCTCTGGACTTAATGCAATGCATCCCTAGTGTTGTCAGTGCACTCTCTGGACTCACTGCACTGCATTCCCAGTGGTGCCAGTGCACTCTATGGACTCACTGCACTGCATCCCCAGTGGTGCCAGTGCACTCTCTGGACTCACTGCACTGCATCCCCAGTGGTGCCAGTGCACTCTCTGGACTCACTGCACTGCATCCCTAGTGGTGCCAGTGCACTCTCTGGACTCACTGCACTGCATCCCTAGTGGTGCCAGTGCACTCTCTGGACACACTGCACTGCATTCCCTGTGGTGCCAGTGCACTCTCTGGACTCACTGCAGTGCATCCGCAGTGGTGCCAGTGCACTCTGTGGACTCACTGCACTGCATCCCAAGTAGTGCCAGTGAACTCTCTGGACTCACTGCACTGCATCCCCAGTGGTGCCAGTGCACTCTCTGGACTCACTGCAGTGCATCCCCAGTGGTGCCAGTGCACTCTCTGGACTCACTGCAGTGCATCATCAGTGGTGCCAGTGCACTCTCTGGATTCACTGCACTGCATCCGCAGTGGTGCCAGTGCATTCTATGGAGTCACTGCACTGCATCCCCAGTGGTGCCAGTGCAGTCTCTGGACTCACTGCAGTGCATCCCCAGTGGTGCCAGTGCAGTCTCTGGACTCACTGCACTGCATCCCCAGTGGTGCCAGTGCACTCTCTGGACTCACTGCAGTGCATCCCCAGTGGTGCCAGTGCACTCTCTGGACTCACTGCACTGCATGCCCAGTGGTGCCAGTGCACTCTCTGGATTCACTGCACTGCATCCCCAGTGGTGCCAGTGCACTCTCTGGACTCACTGCACTGCATCCCCAGTGGTGCCAGTACACTCTCTGGATTCATTGCACTGCATCCCCAGTGGTGCCAGTGCACTCTCTGGACTCACTGCAGTGCATCCCCAGTGGTGCCAGTGCACTCTCTGGACTCAATGCAATGCATCCCTAGTGTTGTCAGTGCACTCTCTGGACTCACTGCACTGCATCCTCAGTGGTGCCACTGCACTCTCTGGAGTCACTGCACTGCATCCCCAGTGGTGCCAGTGCACTCTCTGGACTCACTGCAGTGCATCCCCAGTGGTGCCAGTGCACTCTCTGGACTCAATGCAATGCATCCCTAATGTTGCCAGTGCACTCTCTGGAATCACTGCACTGCATCTCCTATGATGCCAGTGCACTCTCTGGACTCACTGCAGTGCATCCCCAGTGGTGCCAGTGCACTCTCTGGACTCACTGCACTGCATCCCCAGTGGTGCCAGTGCACTCTCTGGACTCACTGCCCTGCATCCCCAGTGGTGCCAGTGCACTCTCTGGACTCACTGCAGTGCATCCCCAGTGGTTCCAGTGCACTCTCTGGACTCACCGCACTGCATCCCCAGTGGTGCCAGTGCACTCTCTGGACTCACTGCACTGCATCCCCAGTGGTGCCAGTGCACTCTCTGGACTCACTGCACTGCATCCCCAGTGGTGACAGTGCACTCTCTTGACTTACTGCAGTGCATCGCCAGTGGTGCCAGTGCACTCCCTGGACTCACTGCACTGCATCCCCAGTGGTGCCAGTGCCCTCTCTGGACTCACTGCAGTGCATCCCCAGTGGTGCCAGTGCACTCTCTGAACTCACTGCACTGCATCCCAAGTGGACACAGTCCACTCTCTGGACTCACTGCACGGCACCACAGGTGGTGCCAGTGCACTCTCTGGATTCACTGCACTGCATCCCCAGTGGTGCCAGTGCACTCTCTGGACTCACTGCAGGGCATCCGCAGTGGTGCCAGTGCACTCTGTGGACTCACTGCACTGCATCCCAAGTGGTGCCAGTGAACTCTCTGGACTCACTGCACTGCATCCCCAGTGGTGCCAGGGCACTCTCTGGACTCACTGCAGTGCATCCCCAGTGGTGCCAGTGCACTCTCTGGACTCACTGCAGTGCATCCCCAGTGGTGCCAGTGCACTCTCTGGACTCACTGCAGTGCATCGCCAGTGGTGCCAGTGCACTCTCTGGATTCACTGCACTGCATCCGCAGTGGTGCCAGTGCACTCTCTGGAGTCACTGCAGTGCATCCCTAGTGGTGCCAGTGCAGTCTCTGGACTCACTGCAGTGCATCCCCAATGGTGCCAATGCAGTCTCTGGACTCACTGCACTGCATCCCCAGTGGTGCCAGTGCACTCTCTGGACTCACTGCAGTGCATCCCCTGTGGTGCCAGTGCACTCTCTGGACTCACTGCACTGCATCCCTAGTGGTGCCAGTGCACTCTCTGGAGTCACTGCAGTGCATCCCCAGTGGTGCCAGTGCACTCTCTGGACTCACTGCAGTGCATCCCCAGTGGTGCCAGTGCACTCTATTGGCTCACTGCAGTGCATCGCCAGTGGTGCCAGTGCACTCTCTGGATTCACTGCACTGCATCCGCAGTGGTGCCAGTGCACTCTCTGGACTCACTGCACTGCATCCCCAGTGGAGCCAGTGCACTCTCTGGACTCACTGCACTGCATCCCCAGTGGTGCCAGTGCACTCTCTGGACTCACTGCACTGCATCCCCAGTGGTGCCAGTGCACTCTCTGGACTCACTGCTGTACATCCCCAGTGGTTCGAGTGCACTCTCTGGACTCACTGCGGTGCATCGCCAGTGGTGCCAGTGCACTCTCTGGACTCACTGCACTGCATCCCCAGTGGTGCCAGTGCACTCTCTGGACTCACTGCACTGCATACCCAGTGGTGACAGAGCACTCTCTGGACTCACTGCAGTGCATCGCCAGTGGTGCCAGTGCACTCTCTGGACTCACTGCACTGCATCCCCAGTGGTGCCAGTGAACTCTCTGGAGTCACTGCAGTGCATCCCCAGTGGTGCCAGTGCACTCTGCGGCCTCACTGCTGTACATCCCCAGTGGTGCCAGTGCACTCTCTGGACTCACTGCACTGCATTCCCTGTGGTGCCAGTGCACTCTCTGGACTCACTGCAGTGCATCCGCAGTGGTGCCAGTGCACTCTGCGGACTCACTGCTGTACATCCCCAGTGGTTCCAGTGCACTCTCTGGACTCACTGCAGTGCATCCCCAGTGGTGCCAGTGCACTCTCTGGAGTCACTGCGCTGCATCCCCAGTGGTGCCAGTGCACTCTCTGGACTCACTGCAGTGCATCCTCAGTGGTGCCAGTGCAATCTCTGGACTCACTGCAGTGCATCCCCAGTGGTGCCAGTGCACTCTCTGGAGTCACTGCAGTGCATCCCGAGTGGTGCCAGTGCACTCTCTGGACTCACTGCACTGCATCCCCAGTGGTGCCAGTACACTCCCTGCACTCACTGCACTGCATCCCCAGTGGTGCCAGTGCACTCTCTGGACTCACTGCACTGCATCCCCAGTGGTGCCAGTGCACTCTCTGGATTCATTGCACTGCATCACCAGTGGTGCCAGTGCACTCTCTGGACTCACTGCAGTGCATCCCCAGTGGTGCCAGTGCACTCTCTGGACTCAATGCAATGCATCCCTAGTGTTGTCAGTGCACTCTCTGGACTCACTGCACTGCATCACCTGTGGTGCCAGTGCACTCTATGGACTCACTGCACTGCATTCCCAGTGGTGCCAGTGCAATCTCTGGACTCACTGCAGTGCATCCCCAGTGGTGCCAGTGCACTCTCTGGACTCACTGCACTGCATCCCCAGTGGTGCCAGTGCACTCTCTGGACTCACTGCACTGCATCCCTAGTGGTGCCAGTGCACTCTCTGGACTCACTGCAGTGCATCCCCAGTGGTGCCAGTGCACTCTCTGGACTCACTGCACTGCATCCCCAGTGTGCCAGTGCACTCTCTGGATTCACTGCAGTGCATCCCCAGTGGTTCCAGTGCACTCTCTGGACTCACTGCACTGCATCCCCTGTGCTGCCAGTGCACTCTCTGGACTCACTGCACTGCATCCCCAGTGGTGCCAGTGCACTCTCTGGACTCACTGCACTGCATCCCTAGTGGTGCCAGTGCACTCTCTGGACTCACTGCACTGCATTCCCTGTGGTGCCAGTGCACTCTCTGGACTCACTGCACTGCATCCCCAGTGTGCCAGTGCACTCTCTGGATTCACTGCAGTGCATCCCCAGTGGTTCCAGTGCACTCTCTGGACTCACTGCACTGCATCCCCTGTGCTGCCAGTGCACTCTCTGGACTCACTGCACTGCATCCCGAGTGGTGCCAGTGCACTCTCTGGACTCACTGCAGTGCATCCCCAGTGGTGCCAGTGCACTCTCTGGACTCACTGCACTGCATCCCCAGTGGTGCCAGTGCACTCTCTGGAGTCACTGCACTGCATCCCCAGTGGTGCCAGTGCACTCTCTGGACTCACTGCACTGCATCCCCAGTGGTGCCAGTGCACTCTATGGACTCACTGCAGTGCATCCCCAGTGGTGCCAGTGCACTCTCTGGACTCACTGCGCTGCATCCCCAGTGGTGCCAGTGCACTCTATGGACTCACTGCACTGCATCCCCAGTGGTGGCAGTGCACTCTCTGGAGTCACTGCACTGCATCCCCAGTGGTGCCAGTGCACTCTCTGGACTCACTGCACTGCATCCCCAGTGGTGCCAGTGCACTCTCTGGACTCACAGCACTGAATCCTCAGTGGTGCCAGTGCACTCTCTGGATTCACTGCAGTGCATCGCCAGTGGTGCCAGTGCACTCTCTGGACTCACTGCAGTGCATTCCCAGTGGTGCCAGTGCACTCTCTGGAGTCACTGCAGTACATCACCAGTGGTGCCAGTGCACTCTCTGGATTCACTGCACTGCATCCCCAGTGGTGCCAGTGCACTCTCTGGACTCACTGCAGTGCATCGCCAGTGGTGCCAGTGCACTCTCTGGACTCACTGCAGTGCATCCCCAGGTGGTGCCAGTGCACTCTCTGGACTCACTGCAGTGCATCCCCAGTGGTGCCAGTGCACTCTCTGGACTCACTGCAGTGCATCCCCAGTGGTGCCAGTGCCGTCTCT
>NC_089911.1:16644675-16674675 GCF_040182565.1 Anser cygnoides
GTGTAGGAAAACTGGATGTGTGTCACCAAGCACAAGGGCCAGGCCTTGACCCCCAGCCCCTGGGAAGGGAGATCCTTTCCCTTCACACACTGCTCAGGGCTCTTCCTGGGGCAGGAGGAGATGGGGATGTGCATGGCCAAGTGCAGGAGAATGGTACGAGCCCTGCCTGGTTAATCAGTGGGGATGAGGAGGTCCTGGTTCTTTAGCAATACGCTGTCTCTTCATAGGCCTCAGTGACAGAGAGAAAAGCCATAGCCTTGTACACAAAGATCTCGGTTTGTTGAGACTTTCAGCCTTGCCTATTTCGTTGCTCCTCTGATTACCAGAGTATCGTAGCATCTCCCAGACCTGCACCTCTTTCGCTGCTGGCTGTAGACCCTTGTCCATGTGCTGTCATATGGGGTCTTAGCTGAGTAGCTCGTATGAGACCTCTCATGGTGCCCAGGCCCTCCTCCTCCTGGGCACTGCTCACTCAGCAGGGTCCCAGTCTGCCCTGATGTGCAGGGTTCCTCTTCCTCTGCTGCAGGACTGGGCTCTTCTCCTTGTAAAGGTCAAGAGGTTTCTGTAGGTAAAATCCTGCAGTTTCTCACGGTTCTCCCACTCTGATGCTCCATTCTGTCAGGTGTTCATGTCTGCAGGCAGACAGTTCAACCTTTCTGTGTTTGTGCTATCTCTGACAAGACAGCAGCATCAGGAGCTGCAGGGAAGTTTGGATAATACAGGAGTAACCAGCTGAATGGAATCGCAGCACAGAGTCACAGAAGGGCAGGGCACAGAAGGCTGCCAGGTTCCACCTCTTCTGTGCTTCCTTCTCATGCATGGTTTCATTCTGGCTGGAGCTGTGTCCTAAAAGTTATGGAGCTGTGCAGGGAAGTATACAGATGGGTTAAAGCCCAGGTGGATGTCAATCCATCTATTACTGTCAAAGACAATAAAAACTCTTTATAGAAACACTCTAATAATGGAGGATTCAGGAGCTTCATCATCTTTTATTGTCTGTGGGAGGAAACCTGGTGACAAGAGATGAGGTGAAGGCTGAGGCACTTAATGCCTTCTTTGCCTCAGGCTCTAGCAGCAAGACCAGTTGTTCCCCTGGACATTTCGTCTTCCTCATGGCCATTGCCAACCTTCCAAGGTGCACTTTGTGGCAGTTTTTTCTCTCCTGCTCTTTCCTACTACCAAAGAAAGCTCCATCAGGGTGGAAACCACTCCTGAAGCAGCCATCCCAACCCATCAGGCTCCTTGCGGCCTGTCAGCCAAGCAGACAGAAGTCACCTCAGCAGCATCTCCCAAGGCCTGGGCCTGCTGCTGGCCTTGCAGCTTCTTGGCTAGACACAGCCAAGGCTTGTGCCTCCTGCTGTCCAGTCCTGGACTCAAGCAGAAGGGACAGGACAACCCCTGTGCGGGCCTTCTTTGTGTCTGGGTCCTCCTGGGGATGGAGGCAGAGGGGATCCCACAGGCAGCATGCCAAGCAGGGGCCTTCTGCTGGCCTAGCAGGGCCACTGGCAGATGTCAGCCCCAAAGTGCACATCCCAGGGAGAAGCCAAGGGTGACCTGCCACCTCCAGACACAAGGCACCTCACAGTCCCTTTGCGTGACACGTTCCTGCTGCTGCCCTATCAGCTGCAGAGACAGAAGTGACCTCCCAGTCACTGCCCCAGTCACATTCCTCCTGCTGGGGCAGGAGATCCTGAGGCACAGCTGAGCTCCTCAGAGCATTCCCACCCATCTCCTGCAGCTCCCGCGTTTCTGCGAATGCCAGCAGGAGGAACTCACTGATGGAGCTGCTGTTGGGCATTTCCTGCTTCTGGGCATGGGGTCCTGTCCAAGGAGCAAAAGCGCAGTAAGATAGTACAGAATTACCTGATAATAACTAATTCTGTTTCGTCCTCTCAAGCAGACATCGGTCAGGTCCCTTTCATGAGTTTTAACTGACACTGACTGAGGGTGTCCCTGGAATAAGGGGACTTTGCTGTGGTCAATGTAGTGATCAGTCCTCACCTATAACAATAAGGAAAGGGGGACATGTGGTCATCCCTGATAAAATTCACTCCTGATATTAAGTGATTATCCACATTGCTCTTCCAAATTCACCCAACTGCATAGCAGGGCTGTGAGAATTGCTGTTTCTTTAATATTTTCATTCCTTCTGCACTCCAAGTGAAATGTTGTCGATCGTCAGATACAAGGGACTGTCCCTTTATTGCAGACTGCCCTTCCGAGGGGCAGCCAGTCTGTCAAAAAAAGGCTGGTCTCTTCTGCTGGCATGTCTATGAGCTGCAGGATAACTACATGTTCACCTGAAAAGAACCAGGACGCTGCTGAATCAGGGCTCCAAGTGCCCATCTCCAGATCCCTCAACCTGTCCCCGTACTCCCCTTCCCCCAGGCACCCCGAGGGCTCACTCCATGGGCGGGTGAAACCCCCATCCCCAGGCAGCCTGGGAACAAGAGCAGCAGCAGCACGGCCAGGTGGAGAAGCCAGGAGGAATGGCAGCGTCTACCTCACATTGGAGAAACAGAGAGATCTGTCCTGTCAGATGCTATCCGCCATGAGCTGTGTTGGCTTCAAAAAAACTCTTTGGAAATCCCATTTACCTGTTCTGCTGCCAGAGCCTCACGGTGCCAAGAGCCTGCAGATCTGTCCTGCCACACGCTGCCCTCTGTTGCTGTGCTCCTCACTGCCTCCAAGCCCTCTCTCCTTCTCTCCTGTCCCCGTGCCAGCTGTGGTCAGAGCCCCCAGCCCTGCTGCGCTGTGCACAGGAGCTGCTCCTGGGCACAGCTGTCTCTCTGCAGCGCTGCCCGCTTGCCACGAGCTCCCCTTGGGCCCAGGAGCCCGGCCCAGCTCAGCAGCACAGCACCCGACCATGGCATCGCTTGCTCTGTGTCATTGGGCTCCCTCGAGGTGTCCCCAAGGCCTCAGGGCTGACAGCTCCCGAAGGCAGCAGGGTCTCTGCTGGGCTGTGGTGTTTGAAGCAGACTGAAGGCATCTCCGACTGCTCCTCTCTGAACAGGGGAGAGACTGGTTTTAGAAGTGTGATTTGTGCTATTAGAGTGTGGTTGTCAAACATGAGAAGAAATGATTCCCTCCCTTAACACCTATTTATTCCCTTCCCACTTCAGGGCAGGACACTGCAGCCATGACAGCCAGGGATCATTTTATCCCTCTGAACACCCTTCACCGGTTCTTTTAGGAACTGAGAAAGAAACATCTTGCTCCTTGGTGTCCTAACAAGAGAGGGGGGACCAGAATGCTCTAAAAGGGTTTCCATAAGCGGAATGGGACAATAAGGTTGCATTGTGTTATAAATGACTGGGTCCCAAATAGGATTACAATCAAAGTTTACAATTTATTAAATGAATAGAGGCAAGCAAACAGCGCTGGGTGCGCCGGGAGTCTCTGCTCCACCAGGACGCACACCTGTTACGTAAGGCGGCTGGTTTTTATGCTCCTAGGCTAATACATATTCATTACTACTTCTAGAAGAGGCAGGGTTATTATAATTGGTTTCCCAAATCCGAAGTCCTCCCAGGTGCGCCTGCTTATCAGTCTCTGTTAGTTTCTCGGGGGCCGCTCGGACAGGGAGGCTCATATTCTTCCTCCTTATCTAGTGGTCTCTTGGCCGGCTGTCAGAAGTTACTGCATGTCCGTGCAAAGTCAGCAGTTTTTCTCTGAAGAAATCCCTTTGTTCTCTTCTCGCCTAAACCCAGGCCTCAATGTTAACCCTTCACACCCCTTAGTGGCACGAATTGCTGGACTATTCCTTACAATTCCTCCCTTTTTTTTTTTTTTTAATATCATCAATTCGTGTCTCTTCTTCAGCTTTTGTTAGTAGCAGTTGGATTTCATCAGTCAGTTCTCGGGGTGTCCATTTCTTAAGCATCATTATCGACACATCACCTTTTCTCTCCCAAAGTCATCACAAACTGGGTGCTATTTATTATCCGCCGTATCAACAACGTAAAGCAAGGTATCATACAAGGTATAAACAATAATGTCATTACACCACATAAAAATAAAAATAGCATCCTTTTAACCCATGGTCCACCGGGCAACCATGAAAAGAAATCCCAATCCATACCCTTCCAAGTTTGTACTGGGACGTGGGCTAGCTTTTTAATTTCTTTTGTTATCTGCTTAACCACTTTTCCATTATCATCAATTTGTAAACAACAATTAGAATCGTTCAGTTTTCCACACACTCCCCCTTCTTCTGCTAGTAAATAGTCTAAGACCATTCTACGTTGAAAGATAGCATTCCTCATCTGAGTGGATTGATCAGCCAGAAGATCCAAGGTCGTCGCTGTTTAATTGGTTACAACTTCGAGGATAGCTTGCGACCTAATTATTCGGTTCAAATTATAAATAGGTTCTCGGGCTCCTGATACCAACTCATTTGGGTTCCAGGTAGCTGGCCCGTAATGCTGTATGATTCTTTCAGGAGGCCATTCATCCTTTCCCCATTTTTGGGCACTATCCCCGGATAAGGAAGTATCAATAGATCGTTTTACTCTGTTCAGGTCATCATATAATCTTATTCCTAAATGATTTCCTTGTGTTTGTGACAATAAAAAGAACAAGGGTCTTATGTACCCCCCATAGCATATTCCCGACCAGTTTCCAGGTAGCCTCTTGTAAGCATGTTTGCCACACACCCAATAATGTCCCTTTAGGGCCCACGTCCCGTTTGGAAAATGACCATCCCATCCATCTTTACCCTTCGGGGCGTGATAATACAGAGTGTCCTTGTTACCGAGTGGTCCTGTTACAATGTCTGCCCCGTTTGTACTCGTATATGCACGCTTCCAAGCTCCCACGTTGGGTTTCCACTTACAGTCACAATTCAGTTCTCTTCGGCGACCTGTCATATTATAAGCCTTTTTCGCCGTCCAATCTTGAGAGTGTGGGAAGCGCCTTCAATCATGGGGTTGGGCCCGCTTTCAGAGCTTGTGTTACCATTCAGCCCTTCGGGGTGATCCAGCTCCTGGAAAAACTAATCACAATTTTATTATGGGTTTAAAAGGTTCTCATGTTATTTTTCTCAGGACAAACTGATCTTGGTGTGGGAGAAGTCCGGTTGAGGCACTCTCACTCGGCGGTCAATACCCATAGGGGTTGCCTCCCTCGGTAGACCATACACGCCGCAGTGGAGGGTCCTACCCCGGTCTTGCCTTCTCCCTTTCCTCCCTTCAGCCTTGTCCTCTTTATCCAGTGCCCTTAATTCATGCAGAACCTCATTGCTGGGATATCAGTTCCTCTTTAGTCTCAGTTTCAGTTCCCCAGGAGTGGACTCAACCCTCCAGGCTTCGGTAGTTATTGGTCCTTTTATTCTGGATGCGTGGGTCCAACCCCTTCTTGCTGTTCTCACAGCTGTTTCAGTAGTAAGTAAAACAAGGTACAGTCCCTCCCATCGGGGGTTCAATGATTCTTCTCTCCAGGTTTTTATTAAGACCTTGTCTCCTGGTTGTATTTTATGAATAGCAAATCCTAAAGGTGGTGTCTGAGTCATCATCCCAATTTCTCTTATCTCCTGTAATCTCCTTCCAATGGTAATTATGTATTTCTGGATACTATGATCCTCAACTACATTGTTCCCTAGGGGCATCCCTTGAGAATAAGGCATACCATATAACATTTCATATGATGATAATCCAGTCTCACTGTGTGGTTTAGTTCTTGTGTTTAAAAGTGCCAATGGTAAGCATTTCGTCCAGGGCAGCTGTGTCTCGATCATTAACTTAGCCAATTGTTGTTTTATTGTTTGATTCATCCTTTCTACTTTCCCTGAGCTTTGTGGGTGCCACGGAGTGTGGTATTCCCACTGAATACCTTTCAAGGGGTACATCCTTCAAATATTTGTGGCTGGCGTATGTTCGATTATTTCCACACAATTGTGTTCCAACGGTCCTTCTTCTGGAACGGTTCCTAGAAATACTGCTGGATATAACAGGTTAGTCGTTTTCAAGGTTATGTCATCTTGTTCAGTTAGGATTGCCTGATATTTCATCATCCGGCTGGGTGATAACCAGTGCCCCCCCCACTTTGTTCCAAAACGGTTGTTACCATATGTGGTCCAAAAACTTCAATACGTTTTCCCATTTGAAGGCAAATAATTTTCTACTATCTTTATCAAGAGGTATGCAAAAGAAGGCATCCTTTAAATCTATCACGGTAAACCATTTATATTTCCCTTTCACAGATGTTAACAATGTGTAAGGATTAGCTACTACCGGGTGAATATCCTTTGTTATTTCATGTATTGCTCTAAGATCTTGTACAAATCTATACTCGCCATTGGGCTTCTCTACTGGAAAAATTGGAGTATTGTATTCCGATTTACATTCTTCCAGAATCTGATATTTGAGAAATTTGTCAATAATTTTCACCATTCCCGTGCCTAGCTTCTATCTTAAGCGGATATTGTTTGATTCAAACAGGTTTGGCTCCTTCCTTTAATTCCACCTTTACCAGTTGTGCCAGTTTCGACTTCCCTGGTACATCTGTTTCCCGTACTGTTGCTATAACTGCATTTTCTACTTCTCTTGGAATATTAACAAAGGGTTTATCTTTGATCATTAGGATTTGGCCTACTTTGGACTCAGGTACCTTCATTATTAATTCTCCATCCTCAAAGGTTATTGTTGCATCTAATTTGGCTAATAGATCCCGTCCCAAGAGTGGCATCGGGCATTCTGGTACATACAAAAATTCATGGGTTAGTTCCTTACCCCCAAAACGCAAATCAAGGGGTTGTAAGAATGACCATTCCTCCTCTTTCCCTGTGGCTCCAATTATTGTAGTTGTCTTAGTTCCTAATCGTCCTTTTAAACTATTTAACACTGAATATGTTGCTCCTATTACATTTACAGCCTAATTAACACAGAGAAAGAAGCTCCCATAACCAACAAAAAATTCAAGCCTCTGTCTTCGTTTCCTAGCTTTATTTCAACTAGTGGACCTGCTAGGGTAGATGCCCCAGGTCCCCATCATTCCTGACTGTTGTAAGTTTGTCCTGCAGCCTAAGACAATTTCTTTCTGATATCAGGGGCCGATTGCCCTGGAAAGAGGCTAGCCAGTTGCCTCTCTCTCTCTTTTTTTTTTTCTTTTTTTTTTTAAGCCAGGTCCATTTTTTTTTTTTTTTTATTTTTATTTTTTTTATTTTTTTGTTCTCTTCTTCGTCAAACTTCTCGTCTGCTTTTAGTGTAAATATTGAGGCTGGAAAAGGACATGAGATCCTGATCCATAATCCTGCATAATCACTTTCCTCCTGGCTAAAAAGGTTCCTTTGAATTAACATGTATATTTAAGGCCTGGCAAACCCAGTCTTCGAAGGATCCGAAAACGGGCCAAAAGACATGTGGTCTTAAAGGCTCCTTTGGCCATTCTATTATACAATACTGGACCATTTTTAATTTACTTTTTTCCTTTTCTGGGGCCCCTATCGTTCCAATTTCTAATCATTATCCCTAATGGACTTTCTGGTGGTATGTCTGGTAATTTGCTCCCTTTTCTCTGGTCCCGGGTCTTCCATTTTGTCTGACCCATCTAGGAATTTTACTGTGGCAATTCCTACAGCCCTTGGTTGCCTTAGTGAGAGTGTCTTGCAGGGGGTTTAGGACCTATCACCCACCCACGAATCCTATAGGAATCGCTTCGGTCCTTCACCGGCCAAGTCCCTCGCGGGAGATTGGAACCGCGGTTAGAAGACCTCCACCATCGCTTCGGAACTACGTTCCGTCTCAGTCACACTCTCACACACACACAGGCAACCGAATCCCACCCAACCGAACGGTATACGCCTTAAATACTTACGACTCCGTCGTCTTCGTTCGGATCTTCGCGCGCAGAATTACGGGCAAAATATAGTGCTGCAGCCAGCAAAGGGAGCTCATAAAAAAATCTAAATCTTTGCTTGCCCTTATTCAGGTTCAAGATGGCATTAGCCCCGACCTGACTCGAACAGGAGCCACCAAATGGTGGGGGCGCCCCTCCTAGATCAAGTCAGAATTCAGGAACCAAGACCATCCCGGACGAGCCCCCAATTGTTATAAATGACTGAGTCCCAAATAGGATTACAATCAAAGTTTACAATTTATTAAATGAATAGAGGCAAGCAAACAGCGCTGGGTGCGCCGGGAGTCTCTGCTCCACCAGGACGCACACCTGTTACGTAAGGCAGCTGGTTTTTATGCTCCTAGGCTAATACATATTCATTACTACTTCTAGAAGAGGCAGGGTTATTATAATTGGTTTCCCGAATCCGAAGTCCTCCCAGGTGCGCCTGCTTATCAGTCTCTGTTAGTTTCTCGGGGGCCGCTCGGACAGGGAGGCTCATATTCTTCCTCCTTATCTAGTGGTCTCTTGGCCGGCTGTCAGAAGTTACTGCACATCCGTGCAAAGTCAGCAATTTTTCTCTGAAGAAATCCCTTTGTTCTCTTCTCGCCTAAACCCAGGCCTCAATGTTAACCCTTCACACCCCTTAGTGGCACGAATTGCTGGACTATTCCTTACAACATCACTTTGTCATAGATTGAGATCTGACTTGTCAAGCAGGGCGTGCTTTGGTAAACTCATGCTGACTGGGCCTGATCACCTGGTTGTCCTGGAAGTGTTGCGTGATGGTACTCAAGATAATCTGCTCCATGAGTTTACCTGGCAAAGAGGTCACACTGACAGGCCTGTACTTCCCGGGATCATCACAATCAGGGTGAGCCACCTGCCTGCAGACATTAACAGCTGACAGAATGGAGCAACTGTCCAGGGGAACCTGGAGAAACTGCAGGATTTTGCCTACAGAAACCTCTTGACAGTTACCAGGAGAAGAGCCCAGGCCTACACCAGAGGAAGAGGAACCCCACACGTCAGGGCAGACTAGGACAAGCTGAGAGAGCAGTGCCCAGGAGGAGGAGGGCCTGGGCACCACGAGGGATGCCATACGAGCAGTGGTGCTGCTCCCCAGGAACCAGGTCAGCTTCCTACAGAGCTGCCTTATGAGGAGCATGGCCACCAAGAAGATCTGAGTTATCAGACTCAGCTCAGATCAGGTGTGACACCACACAGACAAGGGTCTAGAGCCAGCAGGAAAAGAGGTACAGGTGTGGGAGTCCCTAGGACAGCCTGGTGTGGAGAAGAACAAGGGCTGCAGCAAGGCTGAGAGTCCCAACAGGACCCAGGGCTTTGTGTCCATGGCTCTGGCTTTTGTCTCTGCCACTGAGGCCTTGGAGGAGACAGCTTATCGGTAAAGCACCAGGGCCTCATTGCCTCCTCGCCCCCACCCATGAACCAGGCAGGGCTCGTACCCTTCTCCTGCACTTGGCCATGCACATCCCCATCTCCTCCTGCCCCACGAAGAGCCCTGAGCAGTGTGTGAAGGGAAAAGATCTCCCTTCCCAGGGGCTGGGGTCAAGGCCTGGCCCTCGTGCTTGGTGACACACATCCAGCTTTTCCTACACATCAGGGTCACCTTCACAGTGCCTTTGTCTCCTTGTCCTCACTGCCTCCAATGCTCTGCTCTAATGAGCTCCAAGGGAGGCTGTGTCAGTGCTGGCCCTCAGGGGGACACTGCAGGAAACTTGCCTCTGACTTGGACTTGTTGAGAGATGTCTTCAATTGTCTCTCAGTGCCTGAGGTTCATGGGCTCCTCACCAAAGCCCCCCGAGGGGGGATTCCAATGCCTTGGGCTGGGCGTCTGGTGCTGAGCTGGGCCGGGCTCGTGGGACAGAGAGAGCTCGTGGCAAGAGGGCCCTGGTGCAGAGAGACAGCTGTGCCCAGGAGCAGCTCCTGTGCACAGCGCAGCAGGGCTGGGGGCTCTGACCGCAGGCACCCAGGCAGAAAGGGATTCCAGGCAGCCTGGAGGGGGTGGGCAGAGGAGAGCTCAGTGCAGGAGAAACCTTCACAGCCCTGCCCATGGTAAGTCTCTGGCTGCAGGACAGTGCAGGGGAGGTTCCTGGAAGGGGCTCTTGGGTCCGGGATGTCTCTGCCTGGCCTGGAGCTGCCAGGATGTCTCTCACGGCTTCTGCAGTGTGAAGGAGAAAGTGCTGCAGGGCAGCCCTGGGCAGAGAAAGGGGAAGGCAGGGGCTGCCTGCAAAAAGAAGGCACTTTCTGCAGTCTGTGCCTGTTTTTCCTGCTCTGATTCTGGGGCAGGCTCTGTTTTGAGTGGTTGGATTTGCACAGGTGACTAAGCTTCCACTGCCTTGAACTGAGACCTAAGCAGGTTACTGACGAACCTCAGAATATCCCCTCCCTTCTCTCTACTTACAGACTGTACCAGGGTTTTTCTGAGCTGTTCTTTAGGACCTGCAGACAAGGAGGTGTAATTTTTTAGCACAACTTCTGAATGCAGCCATCCCACACCTGAGTGCTGCAAGCAGGCAGCAGCTGGGCACCAGGGGATGGACAGAGCAGCCCTCCTGGACGTGACCTCTGGCTGAGGTTTGCCGCCACAGCAACAACATTTACCACTGCAGTGGACCACGGGTGGCGCATTGGGGGCTGATGGGCAGAGGTGGCTGCTAAGTACGGGACACTCAGCAAGCACAAAGCAGGGCTACAACCAGGGAGAGACACAAAGGTAACCCTGAAAGAAAGACAAAGTGAAGGCTTTAACGAGAAAAGAAAAGAGTATTCCTCAGAGAAAATTACCCTAACAGTCTGTATTTTTTCTTCTTTGCAGTGCCCTTGATGAAGGGCAGCAAATGCCCAACAGCAGCTCTGTGAGCGAGTTCCTCCTGCTGGCATTCGCAGACACGCGGGAGCTGCAGCTCCTGCACTTCGGGCTCTTCCTGGGCATCTACCTGGCTGCCCTCCTGGGCAACGGCCTCATCCTCACCACCGTAGCCTGCGACCACCGCCTCCACACACCCATGGACTTCTTCCTCCTCAACCTCGCCCTCCTCGACCTGGGATCCATCTCCACCACTCTGCCCAAAGCCATGGCCAATGCCCTCTGGGACACCAGGGCCATCTCTTATCCAGGGTGTGCTGCACAGGTCTTTTTCTTTCTCTTCTTCATATCAGCAGGATATTATACACTTACTGTCATGTCCTACGACCGCTATGTTGCCATCTGCAAGCCCCTGCACTACGGGAGCCTCGTGGGCAACAGAGCTTGTGCCCAGATGGCAGCAGCTGCCTGGGGCAGTGGCTTTCTCAATGCTGTCCTGCACACGGCCACTACATTTTCTCTGCCCCTCTGCCAAGGTAATGAACTTGATCAGTTCTTCTGTGATCTTCCTCAGATCCTCAAGCTCTCCTGCTCAGAGTCATTCCTCAGGGAGGTTGGGCTTGTTGTAGTTAGTGTCTTAGCCTTTGGTTGCTTTGTTTTCATTGTGGTGTCCTATGTGCAGATCCTCAGGGCCGTGCTGAGGATGCCCTCTGAGCAGGGCCGGCACAAAGCCTTTTCCACGTGCCTCCCTCACCTGGCCGTGGTCTCCCTGTTTATCAGTACTGGCATGTTTGCCTACCTGAAGCCCCCCTCCATCTCCTCCCCATCCCTGGACCTGGTTGTGGCAGTTCTGTACTCTGTGGTTCCTGCTGCCATGAACCCCCTCATCTACAGCATGAGAAACAAGGAGCTCAAGGATGCATTGAGGACACTCTTTGGATACATGCTTCTTCATCATTAATAATGGGCGCAAAGTCCTAACAGAATACTTTTTTTTTTCTCTTTTTTTCTGAATAAGTGTTAAAACAGTCTTACTTTACTTTTAAACTATTTTCTGAACCTTGTGATTTTCATTCAGAAATGATATACTTAGTATCCTGTGTGTTTATCATTGTATTTTAGTTTTGAACCAAGTATCTCATGTACTTATGGAAGTGGGCTTCCCGTTTAGATAAAGACAAAAAAGAGTCGAGCAGAAATTCATTGGTCTCAGCTTCCATCCCTTCCCATCTTTTGTGGAGCTGGGGGAGCAGCCCCAGCACGCAGGAGGGGCTCAGGGCCCAGAGCCCAGCTGCCACAGGGAGGAGCAGCCCCGCTGGCCCTCGCGGCTGCCCCTCACTGCCCGCTGGGCTCTGCCTCTCTGCTGCCTTCGGGTCGGGGCTGCTGCTTCCCTGGAGCCATGGCCATGGCCAGCAGCAGGACGTGGCCTTTCCACAGCTGCTCTCTTCTGGCTTCCACATTGTGCTTCTTGTATTTGGATAAGCCCTGAGATCTCATGTATGTTGGTGACAGTCCTGTTATCTCTACATTGGCATCTCTTCAATGTCTCTGCACGCCTCTTGCAAACCTGGTTTCAGGAATAAACCCAAGGAGCTGCTTCCTGAACAGACCTCTTGCTTTTCTGGGCCTCACAATGGATCAGAACCCCAGCGTGATCAGTGAAGGACCAAGGGCTGGACTGGGAGCTGCCTTCTTGCTTGCCTATGGCCCAGCAAACAGTAACTGGCCTTGACTGGCCTGGGATTGTCCCCGTGGTGCTGGGTCTGAAGGCAAATGACATCCTGGTGAGGAACCCGGAGCTGCTCTGTGCGTGGGCCAGGCCTCTTGTGCTGGCCTGGGGAGCGGGGCTGGCCCTGCGGGGCACAGGCACTCTGTGCTGGGGATGTCCCAGGCAGGAGAGCAGGGCTCCTGCAGCTTCACGGCCCTCCATCTCCTGAGCCGTGGCTGGCCCCAGCGCGGGGGCTGCTGGGGAGGCCCAGAGCCGCCTTTGTGCCAGCAGCTGCGGTGCCTTGCGAGGGGCTGGGGCTGTGCTGGCCGTGCCCAGAGCCCTGCAGCAGCCTGCGGTGGGCACTGCCCTGGGGCCAGCCCAGCCTGGGCTGCCGGGCTGGGGAGAGGTCCGGGAGGTGGGGAGAGGTGGGCAGGGGCTGGGCTGGGCTGGGCAGTGCCCGGCAGAGGGCACCAGCAGCGTCAGGGAGCGGTGGCAGCATGCAGGGGAGGGCTCCCAGCAGGGCTTGGTGCTGCAGAGCCAGGGCTGGGGAAGGGAGCCCAGAGCTGCAGGGGCAGGGGACACGAGGCCGCTCGGGGCCCTTGCTGGCCTGGGCAGAGCAGGAAGGGGGCCCAGGGCATTCGTCCCCTCACCGCAGCCTGCCACGACCTGCACGGTGCTCACGGAGCATCCAGGGCCAGGCTCTGCCCCGTGGTGCGCAGGGAGAGGGCAAAGCCTCTCTGAAAAAGAGGCTGAAACTGAAAAAGGTCCCTCCGCTGCCCCGTGGTGTGACAGGGCCAGGGTGGGACAGCTTACCTTTATTTGATGTAGTTCTTGTGTAATTTGCATTGGTGATGGCACAAAAAGACAGCTCCTTCACCAGTCATGTACATCCTTCTTCATGTTGGGACACAACGTCCTTCACTCTGCTTTATCTCACAGATGAACTGGATTAGGTCTCCTTGATTACTCTGAGGCACAGTGCAGTATTTTTTGCCTTCTGACACTCCAGCACAATATGTGTGACTTTCCCTTACTCTGTGCATTGACCTGACGGGTCATTTCACATTTTTCACTTTCATATCCCTAGCTGGAAGGGGATGATTCCCCAAAGTGGGGCAAGCTGATGGGTTCCTTCTCAGCCATTTGAAGTGTCCTGCTCTTGAGTCTTTCAGCCTCAGTTTTCCACAGATGACCTAGGATGGTAAATGGATGTTTAGGTGTCTCCTAGGAAGGAGGGAGAGTGACTTGGGATCCCAAAAGCCATTTCAAATTTAGGTCTATCCCAAGAAACGGCTGAAGAAGGAATTTGCCTTGAAGGGGTTTCCTGTGCTGGGCTGGGCTGCAGTTACAGGGACAATGACCACAGCGGGCAGTGGAGGTGCCCGGGAAACATCACCTGTCTCCACCTTATCCACCAACAGGCTCTGGCCTCCTGCAGGTCCTTTCAGACAGCTTCCATTCCAGGGAATTACTCTAAATGCACCAGAGGCTCTGGAGGCCTAATGATTTCATTGAAAGCATAACCAGGAAATGGGGTTTCAAGGAAATATTTCAAATGTCAGTAAACTACTCTGAAGAGCTTGGCACTGGTTGCTTATGGTCAGACAGCAAAGCTCTGCTTCAGTACCCAGTATTTTCTTCAGTACCTAAGTCATAAAGCAACGACTCATTCCCTCCATTGACTCAATCCCTTCCGTAAACTGTCGCACAGTGTAGTTTCTCTCATGAAGAAATAGGCATTTTCAGGATGTATTTTCATCACAGAAAAAGAAAAACTGGTGTTCACCTGTACTTGCATTGTCATCGCTTTGTCTATCATGGTGTGCTCCCTCACCTTCCAGGTACATCCACCCAGCTTGATTAAACAGTCCGTGTTGAATGTCCCCTTTCCAGCTGCCTGTCTGGACCTATGCACTTCCCATGGGTCTCCTGCTTTGCCCTCCCCTTACTCGTTGATCATTCAGACCGCTCTCACCAACCCAGTTGCTGCTTTGAGTTTCACTGAGTTCCAGCTCGCCCATGTCTCAGCAGTCTGTCTAATGGTTTCCTTAGCAAGAAACTCATTGTTTCTCATTGAATTAGTATGATATGGATTAATATTAACACTATGATTTTAAATTTCCTATTAATCAGTGTAAAATATATCATGTACAGTCATTCTTATGGGAAGGATAATATCACTGGAGGAAACAAAATGAGGAACTTGAACTTTTTTTCTTTTTGAAAATTGCAGCATGATTTCCTGTTGTTTGTTTTTCAAAAAACCCTGCTCTTCCTACCTAAGCAAGGCTTCAAAGGAGTAACCCTAGACCAATATCTATAGGAAAATGATGCTCCAAAATGAAATACAACAAAATTCAGCGTTTCAAATGAGGAAAGATTTCTACTAGATGCTCTTTGAAATCTTTCTCCTTAACTACACCATGAAAGCTCTCCAATTAGCTCTACAAGTCTTGAAGACGTGAAGAAAATTATGGGAGAGATATGGCTGCTAAGGACGTTCTGCATTTTAATGAGTTCCACGGTGTATTTTGGTGCTCAGTCTATGAAGGAGAATGATGTAACCGCTTGAGAAGGTAAAGTCAGAAGGAAAAGTTGAAGTGACTTGGAGTATTAATGGGCCCCACTGAGGGCTGTTCCTAACAAAGCCTCCCCAGGGACTTGTTAGGGCAGATCATTGGAGGCCATGATTGCAGACAGGCAAAGCGCTGTGCTGAGAAAAGTCTTGGTTGGTTTTGGTGAAGCAGAAGGGCCAAGGCCTGACCCCAGCCACTGGGAGGGGAGATCCTGCACCCCCACGTCTGGCTCAGGGCTCTTCTTGGGGTCTGTATGATGTGGAGGGCAGTGTGATGCCACGAGAAGAACTTCATTAGGACACCTCCCCACCCCTGCACAGGGTATCAAGGAAGCAAAGAGGCCCCATTGCAATGACTATATTTCGTCTCCTCAGAAGCTATAGCCAAAGGGACAAAAAGGTCAGGGCTGTTGGGGCCTTCCATTCCTGCCAGCACCCTCTGCCTTCTCTTCTGCAGGCTTTCCTATGCTGTGGCACACTTTGCCCTATTTCCTTGAAGTCTGCAGACACCCATCTCTGTCCACCACCTTGCTCTCATCCCGGCATTTCAATCATCTCACCCATGTCTCTTCAACCTTATTCGGCTGTTCCTTGACACACAAAGCCATGGTGTGATCACAGACACTCTTTGGGTGACCTTTGTCACCACAGCAAGACCCTTAGAGGGACATTTCTTCCTCCTTGTGGCTAGTGCCACCCTTCCAAGGTGCACCTTGTGGCAGTTTTTTCTCTCCTGCTCTTTTCTACTACCAAAGAAAGCTCCATCAGTGTGGAAACCACTCCTAAAGCAGGCATCCCAACCCATCAGGCTCCTTGCGGCCTGTCAGCCAAGCAGACAGAAGTCACCTCCCCAGCATCTCCCAAGGCCTGGGCCTGCTGCTGGCCTTGCAGCTTCTTGGCTAGACACAGCCAAGCCTTGTGCCTCCTGCTGTCCAGTCCTGGCCTCAAGCAGAAGGGACAGGACAAGCCCTGTGCGGGCCTTCTTTGTGTCTGGGTCCTCCTGGGGATGGAGGCAGAGGGGATCCCACAGGCAGCATGCCAAGCAGGGGCCTTCTGCTGGCCTAGCAGGGCCACTGGCAGATGTCAGCCCCAAAGTGCACATCCCAGGGAGAAGCCAAGGCTGACCTGCCACCTCCAGACACAAGGGACCTCACAGTCCCTTTGCGTGACACGTTCCTGCTGCTGCCCTATCAGCTGCAGAGACAGAAGTGACCTCCCAGTCACTGCCCCAGTCCCATTCCTCCTGCTGGGGCAGGACATCCTGAGGCAGAGCTGACCTCTCTAGTCTCTTTGGGACTAGGGCTCACTTTTCTGGGTTAGAAATTTAGCAAATGTGGTGGTCGGCAAAGAAGAGAAAGAAAAAGACCTGTGCAGCACACCCTTGATAGGAGATGGCCCTGGTGTCCCAGAGGGCATTGGCCATGGCTTTGGGGAGAGTGGTGGAGATGCAGCCCAGGTCGAGGAGGGCGAGGTTGAGGAGGAAGAAGTACATGGGGGTGTGGAGGCGGTGGTCGCAGGCTACGGCGGTGAGGATGAGGCCGTTGCCCAGGAGGGCAGCCAGGTAGATGCCCAGGAAGAGCCCGAAGTGCAGGAGCTGCAGCTCCCGCGTGTCTGCGAATGCCAGCAGGAGGAACTCGCTCACAGAGCTGCTGTTGGGCATTTGCTGTCTTTGGACACAGCTTTCTGTTGGAGAAAGAAGGCAGAACAATGTTAGAAGAGGCTTCCCTGAGGAAAACCTATTGTCAGCTTTGGAGTACTCCCCAGGCAAGAGGCTCTATCTCTGCAGGAGAAGCTTTCTGCAGTTCTCCTGCTTTAGCTGCAGCGGGTGCTGGCTGAGAGTGGCACTGGGAGCAGGGGCTGCTGTGGGCTCCAGAGGAGTCCTTCCTGCTGTGCAGCAGGAGGGAAGCAGGAACATGGGGGAAAATCAACTCCATTCGACTTGTCGGTTGTTGCAAACAACTCATCTGAACGCAGACCTGAGCTGTTCATTTTGCTTCATTTTATCTCAGTAGCCCCCGTAATGCTTAGGATAGGTATTGGATGGTTGAATGCCCTCACATTTCCTGTACACTCCTGCTGATATTTTATGGGAGTGTCCATTATGAAGACCGAGGAGAGCCCTTCTGTCCACCAGTCCTGTTCTCAGCTGCCTTGTGTCACCCCTCTCTGAGCTGCACTGTCATCCCATTCAGGTGTTTCCCGAAGAAGGAACAGGAGAATGCTGCTGAGGAAGAAGGGCCACAGCAAGCCAGACGGAGCTTGGGAGCTTCTCTTCTTTCCATGGCTGCACGAGCTCCGGGGCAGCTGGCAGAGAGCCCGGCCTGGCCAGGCAGGGCAGGGTGTTCTGGGCTGACCAGGGGCACCTGGCTTCGGGCACTCCGAGGGGCTTCTGCCAGACTTCCTCACCTCGCAGTGCCATCCAGCAGGACTCCCAAAGCCTACTGCATTGCCCACTGCCCTCCCAGCAACAAGACCCAGCAGGAGACCCTTCCAGGACGTGCAGCTGCATGGCCCTGCAGCCAGAGACGTACCTTGTCAAGGGCTGTGCAGGTTTCTCCTGCAGGCAGCTCTCAGCATCCTCCCACTGCCAACTGCCTCCAAGCCCTCTCTCCTTCTCTCCTCTCCCCGTGCCAGCTGCGGTCAGAGCCCCCAGCCCTGCTGCGCTGTGCACAGGAGCTGCTCCTGGGCAGAGCTGTCTCTCTGCACCACGGCCCTCTTGCCACGAGCTCTCTCTGTCCCACGAGCCCGGCCCAGCTCAGCACCAGGCGCCCAGCCCAAGGCATTGGAATCCTCCCTCGGCGGGCTTTGCTGAGGAGCCCACGAACCTCAGGCACTGAGAGACAATTGAAGACATCTCTCAACAAGTCCAAGTCAGAGGCAAGTTTCCTGCAGTGTCCCCCTGAGGGCCAGCACTGACACAGCCTCCCTTGGAGCTCGTTAGAGCAGAGCATTGGAGGCAGTGAGGACAAGGAGACAAAGGCAATGTGAAGGTGACACTGATGTGTAGGAAAAATGGATGTGTGTCACAAAGCACAAGGGTCAGTCCTTGACCCCTAGCCCCTGGGAGATCCTTTCCCTTCACACACTGCTCAGGGCTTTCTGGGGCAGGAGGAAATGGGGATGTGCATGGCCAAGTGCAGGAGAATGGTACGAGCCCTGCCTGGTTCATGGGTGGGGGCGAGGAGGCAATAAGGCCCTGGTGCTTTACCGATAAGCTGTCTCCTCCTAGGCCTCAGTGGCAGAGACAACAGCCAGAGCCATGGACACAAAGCCCTGGGTCCTGTTGGGACTTTCACCCTTGTCACATCCCTTACTCCTCTCCACACCAGGCTGTCCTAGGGACTCCCACACCTGCACATCTTTTCCTGCTGGCTGTAGACCCTTACCTGTGTGGTGTCTCAGCGGATCTGAGCTGAGTCTGATAACTCAGATCTTCTTGGTGGCCATGCTCCTTGTAAGGCAGCTCTGTAGGAAGCTGGCCTGGTTCCTGGTGAGCAGCACAACTGCTCGTATGGCATCCCTCATGGGGGATGTTCACGAGTCTATGGAGCTAGATGGGATCCCCCTCTTGGTACTGAGGGAGCTGGCAGAAGTGCTCACCAAGCCGCTTTCCATCATTTCTCAGCAGTCCTGGCTACCAGAGGTGTTCCCAGTCAACTGGTGACAAGAAAATATGATGCCCACCTACAAAATAACTGGAAGGAGGATCTGGGGAACTACAGGCCTGTCAGTCTGACCAGTGACGGGGAAGTTCATGGAGCACATTATCTTGAGTACCATCATGCAACACTTAAAAGACAACCAGGTGATCAGGCGCAGTCAGGAGGGCTTTAGCAAAGTCAGGTCCTACTTGACAAATCTAAACTCCTTCTGTGACAAAGTGATGCACTCAGTGGATGACGTAATGGCCGTGGATGTGGTTTAGGCTGGACTCATGGGCCAAGGCCAAATCTATGAAGTTCAACAAGGCCAAGTGCTGGGTCCTGCTTTTGGAGAACTTCAACCCCCTGAAATGCTGGGGGAAGGGTGTCTGGACAGCTGCCCAGAAGAAAAGGACTTGGGGGTATTGGTGGATAATCGGCTGAATAGGAGCCAGCAGGGTGCTCAGGTGGTCAAGAAGGCCAACAGCATCCGGGCTTGTACCAGGAATGGTGTGGTCAGCAGGAGTAGGGAAGTGATTGTGCCTCTCTACTCGGCCCTGGTGAGGCCACATGTCAGGTATTGTGTTTAGCTGTGGGGCCCCCAGCATAAGAAGGACACGGATCTATTCAAATGAATCCAGAGGAGGGCCACGAGGATGATCAAGGGGCTGGAGCACCTCTCCTCTGAAGACAGGCTGTGGGATTTGGTGTTGTTCAGCCTAGAGAAAAGAAGGCTCTGGGGAGACCTTATGGCGGCCTTCTACTACCTAAAGGGGGCTGTAGGAAAGCTGGGGAGGGACTCTTCATCAACTAGCGTAGTGATAGGACTAGGGGAAATGGTTTTCAATTGAAAGAGGGTAGGTTTAGATTAGATATTCGAAAGAAGTTCTTTACTCAGAGGGTGGTGAGGCACTGGAACAGGCTGCCCAGAGATGTTGTGGATCCCCCCTCACTGGAAGTTTTGAAGACCAGCTTGGATGGGGCTTTCAGCAACCTGATCTAGTGGAAGGTGTCTCTGCCCACGGCAGAGGGGTTGGAATTTTAGGATCTTTAAGGTCCTTTCCTACCCAAACTACTCTGTGATTCGCTGATTCTGTAAATCCAAAACACAGCACCACACCAGCTCCTAGGAAGAAAAATCAAGTCTATCCCAGCTAAAACTCGGACTATATCCACCCCTTACTCCATACCATTGTTCTTATGTCATACTCAGGTCTGACACTTTCTAAATAACTATCACCACTTTTCCTCTCTTTTGATATACGCACAGAGATATCTTGCCCTTAGGCTATTTGTGTCCTGGCTTTGGTTAGGATTCAGTTAATTTTCATCCTAGTATCATAGAATCGTAGAATTGCTTGGGTTGGAAGGGACCTTAAAGATCATCTAAGTGAACTCCCCCCAGATTCCACCCACTAGATCAGGTTGGCCAAGGCCTCATCCAGACTGGCCTTGAACACCTCCAGGGATGGGGCATCCACAACTTCTCTGGGCAACCTGTTCCAGTACCTCACTACCCTTACAGGGAAGATTTTCCTCCTAATGTCTGGTCTAAATCTCCTCTCTTTTAGTTTAGACCACATCCTCCTGTCATTATCTACCCGAGTAGTAAAGAGTCCTTCTCCAGTTTTCTTAAAAGACCCCTTTAAGGACTGAAAAGCTGCAAGGAGGTCTCCCTGGAGCCTTCTCTTCTCCAGGCTGAACAAACCTAACTCCTTCAGCCTGTCTTCACAGGCGAGGTGCTCCAGCCCTCTGATCATTTTTGTAGCCCTCCTCTAGATTTGCTGTAAGAGGTCCACATCTTTCTTGTGCTGGTGGCCCCAAACCTGGACACAGTACTCCAGGTGAGGCCTCACAAGGGCAGAGCAGAGGGGGACAATCACCTGCCTCCAACTGCTGCCCACTCCTTTCTTGATGCAGCCTAGGATGCAGTTGGCCTTCTGGGCTAGAAGCGCTCACTGCTCGCTCATGTTGATCTTTTCGTCCAGCAGAACCCCCAAGTCCTTCTCTGCAGGGCTACTCTCAATGAGTTCTTCTCCCAGCCTATCCCCATGTCTGGGATTTCCCCGGCCCAGGTGCAGCACCTTGCACTTGGACCTGTTGACCCTCCTTAGGTTAACATGGGCCCAAATTTCAAGCTTGTCCAGGACCATTTGGATGGCATCCCTTCCTCTGTTGCATCCACTACACCTCTCAGCTGGTGTCTTCTGCACACTTGCTGAGGATGCACTTGATCCCACTGCCCCTATCATTGATAAAGCTATTAAACAGTACCGGTCCCAGGATAGAACCCTGAGGGACACCACTCATCACCAGCCTCCACTTGGACATAGAGCCATTGACCATCGCTCTCTGGGTGTGACCTTCAAGCCAAATCCTTATCCACTCAATGGTCCACCCATCAAATGCGTATCTCTCCATTGTGGAGACCAGGATGTCATGGCAGACTGTGACAACACAATTCCAAGTAGCTAACCAGATAACAGTTGGTCTTCCCTGTTGTCTAATGTGGTCGCTTTATTGTAGAAAGCCATCAGATTGGGCCAACAGGATTTACCCTTTGGTGAAGCCATGCTGGCTGCCTCAGATCACTTCTTTGTCTTGCATGTTCCCTGACATCGATTTGAGGAGGATCTTTTCCATGATATTGCCAGGCACAGATATGAGGCTCAACGTTCTGTAGTTTCCTGGGTCCTCCTTTCTACCCTGAATCAAAAGGGGAGTGATGTTTCCCTTTTCCCAGTCACCAGGGACTTCACCCGACCGCCAGGACTCTTCAAATATGATGGAGAGAGGCTTGGCAGCTACATCAGACAGTTCCCTAAGGACCCTGGGGTGCAAGTCATCAGGCTCCATAGACTTGTACTTGTTGAGTTTCATCAGGTGGTCTCGAACCTGCTCTTCACTTACAGCGGGTGGGACTTTGCCCCCCAGCCTCCTTCTATGCGTTCAGGGAAATGAAAGACTTGGGAAGCCTGACTGGCAGTGAAGACTGAGGAGAAGACGTTGCTGAGTCCCTCAGCCTTCTTCATGTCTGTCATTACCAGTTCACCCTTCTCATCCATCAGAAGGGGAACACTCTCCTTGGCCTTTCTTTTCTGAGCAAAGCATCTACAGAATTTCTTCCGGTTAATCTTTGCATCCTTTGGCAAGCTTAGTTCCATCCATGCCTTGGTTTTCCTTATCCCATCCCTGCACATCCAAAACAAAACCATGCGTGAGGGCCTGGAAAAAGGAACCCTGGACCATAGAAGCCATTCTGGAAACAAAATTTGTTGGTAGGAAGCGCAGTTTTGTGAAGGTGCAGAGCTGATGGGCACATTGTGCAGGATGCTTCTAAAGACCTTGTGCCCTTTTCCCTTCTGCCTACAATGCCACTTCTGTCTCAAGACTAGAGTAGCCAACAGAGGTGAGACAGATACTCTGCGATCAAGAATGTCATCAGAAAGCTGATCCCAATAAGATATGGGGAGGTCAGGAGCAGCCTGGACAAGAGAGATGTGAGATTTTGGGGTGGGAAGCAGAGCTTGGCCAGCAGAAACTTATGATTTCATAGAGGTAAGAGGGTTCGTGTAATGTAGATGCTGTGGTAACACTGACTTAAAACAGTCACGTATGGCCCTTACCTTACTTGAACCAGGAATTTTAATCCCTCAACCGAAGTGCTACTCCAACACTCTGAAAGGAATCCATTTTCTCTCTTGTTCACCCTGATCCCTTTTCTTAACACTAGCATTAAAATGCTCTACGTAACACTAGACTCCTTGGTAGACCTAAAAAACCCTAAACCATAGAGCTTGTCCATACCTTAGCCACAGACCTGACACCACAAGCAGAACAACAAACACTCCGACTAAAACTTTCCTTAATCTCTAACCCAGAAAGTGAAAAACAAGTACCGAGGGGGCTCCAGAGAGGTCAGCTCTGCCTCAGGATCTCCTGCCCCAGCAGGAGGAATGTGACTGGGGCAGTGACTGGGAGGTCACTTCTGTCTCTGCAGCTGATAGGGCAGCAGCAGGAACGTGTCACGCAAAGGGACTGTGAGGTCCCTTGTGTCTGGAGGTGGCAGGTCAGCCTTGGCTTCTCCCTGGGATGTGCACTTTGGGGCTGACATCTGCCAGTGGCCCTGCTAGGCCAGCAGAAGGCCCCTGCTTGGCATGCTGCCTGTGGGATCCCCTCTGCCTCCATCCCCAGGAGGACCCAGACAGAAAGAAGGCCCGCAGAGGGGCTGTCCTGTCCCTTCTGCTTGAGTCCAGGCCTGGACAGCAGGAGGCACAAGGCTTGGCTGTGTCTAGCCAAGAAGCTGCAAGGCCAGCAGCAGGCCCAGGCCTTGGGAGATGCTGGGGAGGTGACTTCTGTCTGCTTGGCTGACAGGCCGCAAGGAGCCTGATGGGTTGGGATGGCTGCTTCAGGAGTGGTTTCCACCCCGATGGAGTTTTCTTTGGTAGTAGGAAAGAGCAGGAGAGAGAAACTGCCACAAAGTGCACCTTGGAAGGGTGTCACTGGCAACGAGGAGGAAGAAATGTCCGTGAAAGAGTAATGCTGTGGTGCCAGAGGTCACCGAAAGATTAGACCCTAGCTTTGTGTTTCAAGGAACAGCTGAGGGTTGACGAGACATGGGTGAGATTATGGAAATGCCGGGATGAGAGCAAGGCGGTGAACAGAGATGGGTGTCTGCAGACTTCAAGGAAATAGGGCAAAGTGTGGCACAGCATAGGAAAGCCTGCAGAGGAGAAGGCAGAGGGTGCTGGCAGGAATGGAAGGCCCCAACAGCCCTGACGTTTTTGTCCCTTTGGCTAGAGCTTCTGAGGAGACGAGATATAGTCATTGCAATGGGGCCTCACTGCTTCCTTGATACCCTGTGCAGGGGTGGGGAGGTGTCCTAATGAAGTTCTTCCCGTGGCATCACACTGCCCACCACATCATACAGACCCCAAGAAGAGCCCTGAGCCAGACGTGGGGGTGCAGGATCTCCCCTCCCAGTGGCTGGGGTCAGGCCTTGGCCCTTCTGCTTCACCAAAACCAACCAAGACTTTTCTCAGCACAGCGCTTTGCCTGTCTGCAATCATGGCCTCCAGTTATCTGCCCTAGCAAGTCCCTGGGGAGGCTTTGTTAGGAACAGCCCTCAGTGGGGCCCATTAATACTCCAAGTCACTTCAACTTTTCCTTCTGACTTTACCTTCTCAAGCGGTTACATCATTCTCCTTCATAGACTGAGCACCAAAATACACCATGGAACTCATTAAAATGCAGAACGTCCTTAGCAGCCATATCTCTCCCATAATTTTCTTCACGTCTTCAAGACTTGTAGAGCTAATTGGAGAGCTTTCATGGTGTAGTTAAGGAGGAAGATTTCAAAGAGCATCTAATAGAAATCTTTCCTCATTTTAAAGGCTGAATTTTGTTGCATTTCAGTTTGGAGCATCATTTTCCTAAAGATAGTGGTCTAAGGTTACTCCTTCGAAGCCCTGCTTAGGTAGGAAGAGTAGGGTTTTTTCTATTAAAAAACAAACAAACAAACAAACAAAAAAAAAACCAACACAGGAAATCATGTTGCAATTTAAAAAAAAAAAAAAGAAAGAACAAAGTTCAAGTTCTGCATTTTGTTGCCTCCAGTGACGTTTACCTTCCCAAAAGGATGATGGTACTTGATGTATTTTACACTGATTAATAGAAAATTTAAAATCATAGTGTTAGTATTAATCCATATCTTACTAATTCAATGATAAATGATGAGTTTCTTGCTAAGGAAACCATTAGACAGACTGCTGAGAGATGGGCGAGGTGGAACTCACTGAAACTCAAAGCAGCAACTGGGTTGGTGAGAGCAGTCTGAATGATCCAAGAGTAAGGGGAGGGCAAAGCAGGAGAACCATGGGAAGTGCATAGGTCCAGACAGGCAGCTGGAAAGGTGGCATTCAGCAGGGTCTTTGTAATGAAGACGGCTTTTGAGCCTGGAAGATGAGGGAGCACACCATGATAGACAAAACAATGACAATGCAAGTACAGGTGAACATCAGTATTTCTCCTCCTGTAATGAATACACATCCTGAAAATTAACATTTCATCATGATAGAAATTATCATTCACGTGAGACATTTAATGGAAGGGGTTGAATCATTTGTGCTGATGAGTAGTTGCTTTATTAGTTAAGGACTAAAAAAATTACTGGGTATTCAGGCAGAGCTTTGCTGTCTGACCATAAGCATAACCAGGGAAAACCTCCTGTGGCCCCGTTGTGTTTGAGGCACTTCCCTGAACCAGCAGATGTCAGAAAAGACCTGCAGGAGACCGGATCATGTTGGGAAAATGAGGTGGAGCCAGGTGGAGTTCCCAGGGCACCTCCACTGCCAGCAGTGGTCTTTGTCCCTGTAACTGCAGCCCAGCCCAGAACAGGAAACCCCTTCAAAGACAAACCCCTTCTTCAGTGGGTTCCTGGGATTGACCTAGATTTGAAATGGCCTTGGAAACCTGAGATACTTTCCATTATTCGTACTAGACACCTAAACATCCATTTACCTTCCTGGGTCATCTTTAGCAAACTCAGGCTGAAAAACTCAAGTATAGCACACTTCAAATGGCTGAGGCAGAACCCATCAGCTTGCCCCACTCTAGGGAATCATCCCCTTCCAACTAGGGATATGAAAGTGAAAAATGTGAAATGACCCGTCAGGTCAATGCGCAGAGTAAGGGAAAGTCACACATATTGTGCTGGAGTGTCAGAAGGCAAAAAGCACTGCATTGTGCCTCAGAGTAATCAAGGAGACCTAATCCAGTTCATCTGTGAGATAAAGAAGACTGAAGGACGTTGAGTTGTGTCCTAACATGAAGAAGGATGTACATGACTGGTGAAGGAACTCTCTCTTTGTGCCATCACCAATGCAAATTACACAAGAACTACGTCAAATAAAGGTAACCTGTCCCACCCTGACCCTGTCACACCACGGGGCAGCGGAGGGACCTTTTCAGTTTCAGCCTCTTCTTCAGAGAGGCTTTGCCCTCTCCCTGCGCACCATGGAGCAGAGCCTGGCCCTGGACACTGCGTGAGTGCCGTACAGGTCGTGGAAGGCTGCGGTGAGGGGACGAATGCCCTAGGCCCCCTTCCTGCTCTGCCCAGGCCAGCAAGGGCCCCCAGCGGCCTCGTGTCCCCTGCCCCTGCAGCTCGGGGCTCCCTTCCCCAGCCCTGGCTCTGCAGCACCAAGCCCTGCTGGGAGCCCTCCCCTGCATGCTGCCACCGCTCCCTGACGCTGCTGGTGCCCTCTGCCGGGCACTGCCCAGCCCAGCCCAGCCCCTGCCCACCTCTCCCCACCTCCCGGACCTCTCCCAGCCCAGCAGCCCAGGCTGGGCTGGCCCCAGGCCAGTGCCCACCGCAGCCTGCTGCAGGGCTCTGGGCACGGCCAGCACAGCCCCAGCCCCTCGCAAGGCACCGCAGCTGCTGGCACAAAGGCGGCTCTGGGCCTCCCCAGCAGCCCCCGCGCTGGGGCCAGCCACGGCTCAGGAGATGGAGGGCCGTGAAGCTGCAGGAGCCCTGCTCTCCTGCCTGGGACATCCCCAGCACAGAGTGCCTGTGCCCCGCAGGGCCAGCCCCGCTCCCCAGCCCAGCACAAGAGGCCTGGCCCAGGCACAGAGCAGCTCCGGGTTCCTCACCAGGATGTCATTTGCCTTCAGACCCAGCACCACGGGGACAATCCCAGGCCAGTCAAGGCCAGTTACTGTTTGCTGGGCCATAGGCAAGCAAGAAGGCAGCTCCCAGTCCAGCCCTTGATCCTTCACCGATCACGCTGGGGTTCTGATCCATTGTGAGGCCCAGAAAAGCAAGAGGTCTGTTCAGGAAGCAGCTCCTTGGGTGTATTCCTGAAACCAGGTTTGCAAGAGGCGTGCAGAGACATTGAAGAGATGCCAATGTAGAGATAACAGGACTGTCACCAACATACATGAGATCTCAGGGCTTATCCAAATACAAGAAGCACAATGTGGAAGCCAGAAGAGAGCAGCAGTGAAAAGGCCACGTCCTGCTGCTGGCCATGGCCATGGCTCCAGGGAAGCAGCAGCCCCGACCCGAAGGCAGCAGAGAGGCAGAGCCCAGCGGGCAGTGAGGGGCAGCCGCGAGGGCCAGCGGGGCTGCTCCTCCCTGTGGCAGCTGGGCTCTGGGCCCTGAGCCCCTCCTGCGTGCTGGGGCTGCTCCCCCAGCTCCAGAAAAGATGGGAAGGGATGGAAGCTGAGACCAATGAATTTCTGCTCGACTCTTTTTTGTCTTTATCTAAAGGGGAAACCCACTTCCATAAGTACATGATATACTTGGTTCAAAACTAAAATACAATGATAAACATATAGGATACTAAGTGGATCATTTCTGAATGAAAATCACAAGGCTCAGAAAATAGTATAAAATTAAAGTAAGGCTGTTCGAACACTTATTCAGAAAAAATAAAATAAAATAAAAAAATAAAAGTGTCCTGTTAGGACTTTGCGCCCATTATTAATGATGAAGAAGCATGTATCCAAAGAGTTTCCTCAATGCATCCTTGAGCTCCTTGTTTCTCATGCTGTAGATGAGGGGGTTCATGGCAGCAGGAACCACCGAGTACAGAACTGCCACAACCAGGTCCAGGGATGGGGAGGAGATGGAGGGGGGCTTCAGGTAGGCAAACATGCCAGTGCTGATAAACAGGGAGACCACGGCCAGGTGAGGGAGGCACGTGGAAAAGGCTTTGTGCCGGCCCTGCTCAGAGGGGATCTTCAGGACGGCCCTGAAAATCTGCACATAGGACAGCACAATGAAAACAAAACAGCCAAATGCTAAACACACAGTAACTACAATAAGCCCAACCTCCCTGAGGAATGACTCTGAGCAGGAGAGCTTGAGGATCTGGGGCATTTCACAGAAGAACTGGTCCACAGCATTGCCTTGGCAGAGGGGCAGGGAAAATGTAGTGGCCGTGTGCAGGACAGCATTGAGAAAGCCACTGCCCCAGGCAGCTGCTGCCATCTGGGCACAAGCTCTGCTGCCCACGAGGCTCCCGTAGTGCAGGGGCTTGCAGATGGCAACGTAGCGGTCGTAGGACATGACAGTAAGTGTATAATATCCTGCTGATATGAAGAAGAGAAAGAAAAAGATCTGTGCAGCACACCCTTGATAGAAGATGGCCCTGGTGTCCCAGAGGGCATTGGCCATGGCTTTGGGCAGAGTGGTGGAGATGCAGCCCAGGTCGAGGAGGGCGAGGTTGAGGAGGAAGAAGTACATGGGGGTGTGGAGGCGGTGGTCGCAGGCTACGGCGGTGAGGATGAGGCCGTTGCCCAGGAGGGCAGCCAGGTAGATGCCCAGGAAGAGCCCGAAGTGCAGGAGCTGCAGCTCCCACGTGTCTGCGAATGACAGCAGGAGGAACTCGCTCACCGAGCTGCTGTTGGGCATTTCCTGACTCTGGACGCAGTGGTCTGTTGAAGAGGATAAAGCAGAAAAAAGTTAGAACAGACTTCTCTGAGGAAAACCTGTTGCAGTCTTAGAGCACCCCCAGCCCAAGCCTCTCTCTTTGCAGGAGAACCTTTCTGCAGCTCTCCTGCTTGAGCTGCGGCTGGTGCTGGCTGAGAGTGGCACTGGGAGCAGGGGCTGCTGTGGGCTCCAGAGGAGTCCTTCCTGCTGTGCAGCAGGAGGGAAGCAGGAACAAGGGGGAAACTCAACTCCATTCGACTCGTCGGTTCTTGCAAACAACTCATCTGAACGCAGAGCTGAGCTGTAGGGATTTTGTTTGCTTCATTTTGTCCCAGTAGCCCCTGTAACGCTTAGGATAGGTATTGGATGGTTGAATGCCCTCACATTTCCTGGACACTCCTGCTGATATTTTATGGGAGTGTCCATTATGAAGACCGAGGAGAGCCCTTCTGTCCACCAGTCCTGTTCTCAGCTGCCTTGTGTCACCCCTCTCTCAGCTGCACTGTCATCCCATTCAGGTATTTCCCTGAGAAGAAAGAGGAGAATTCTGCTGAGGAAGAAGGGCCACAGCAAGCCAGATGGAGCTTGGGAGCTTCTCTTCTTTCCATGGCTGCACGAGCTCCAGGGCAGCTGGCAGAGAGCCCGGCCGGGCCAGGCAGGGCAGGGTGTTCTGGGCTGACCAGGGGCACCTGGCTTCGGGCACTCCGAGGGGCTTCTGCCAGACTTCCTCACCTCGCAGTGCCATCCAGCAGGACTCCCAAAGCCTACTGCATTGCCCACTGCCCTCCCAGCAACAAGACCCAGCAGGAGACCCTTCCAGGACGGGCAGCTGCATGGCCCTGCAGCCAGAGACGTACCTTGTCAAGGGCTGTGCAGATTTCTCCTGCAGGCAGCTCTCAGCATCCTCCCACTGCCAACTGCCTCCAAGCCCTCTCTCCTTCTCTCCTCTCCCCGTGCCACCTGCGGTCAGAGCCCCCAGCCCTGCTGCGCCGTGCACAGGAGCTGCTCCTGGGCAGAGCTGTCTCTCTGCACCACGGCCCTCTTGCCACGAGCTCTCTCTGTCCCACGAGCCCGGCCCAGCTCAGCACCAGACGCCCAGCCCAAGGCATTGGAATCCCCCCTCGGGGGGCACAGTGAGGAGCCCACGAACCTCAGGCACTGAGAGACAATTGAAGACATCTCTCAACAAGTCCAAGTCAGAGGCAAGTTTCCTGCAGTGTCCCCCTGAGGGCCAGCACTGACACAGCCTCCCCTTGGAGCTTGTTAGAGCAGAGCATTGGAGGCAGTGAGGACAAGGAGACAAAGGCAATGTGAAGGTGGCACTGATGTGTAGGAAAACTGGATGTGTTTCACCAAGCACAAGGGCCAGGCCTTGACCCCCAGCCCCTGGGAAGGGAGATCCTTTCCCTTCCCACACTGCTCAGGGCTCTTCGTGGGGCAGGAGGAGATGGGGATGTGCATGGCCAAGTGCAGGAGAATGGTACGAGCCCTGCCTGGTTCATGGGTGGGGGCGAGGAGGCAATGAGGCCCTGGTGCTTTACCGAGAAGCTGTCTCCTCCTAGGCCTCAGTGGCAGAGACAACAGCCAGAGCCATGGACACAAAGCCCTGGGTCCTGTTGGGACTCTCAGCCTTGTCACAGCCCTTGCTGCTCTCCACACTAGGCTGTCCTAGGGACTTCCAGACCTGTACCTGTTTTCTTGCTGGCTGCAGACCCTTGTCCATGTGGTATCTCCCAGGATCTGAGCTGAGTCTGATAACTCATATCTTCTTGGTGGCCATGCTCCTCGTAAGGCAGCTCTGTAGGAAGCTGGCCTGGTTCCTGGGGAGCAGCACCACTGCTCGTATGGCATCCCTCATGGGGGATGTTCACGACTCTATGGAGCTAGATGGGATCCCCTCTTGGTACTGGTTCCAGTCAGGACAGAGTTAATTTCCCTCCTAGTAGCTGGTAGGGTGCTATGTTTTGGATTAGGATGAGAAGA